>NC_058409.1:74142732-74253802 GCF_002201575.2 Neomonachus schauinslandi | reverse complement strand
TTCTTTTTTTTTTTTTTTTTTAAAGATTTTATTTATTTATTTGAGAGAGAGAATGAGAGAGAGAGAGCACATGAGAGGGGGGAGGGTCGCAGGGAGAAGCAGACTCCCCGCTGAGCAGGGAGCCCGACGTGGGACTCGATTCCGGGACTCCAGGATCATGACCTGAGCCGAAGGCAGTCGCTTAACCAACTGAGCCACCCAGGCGCCCCATGAGTCATTGTATTCTTTTACCTTGCTTACTTGAAACCTGCCTGATAGTTTGAGAAACATAGTTACCACCATTTATCATCCATTTACTTAATCCTTGATTTTTAAATACATTTATAGCCTTACACTAATTCAGAGGATCGTTATCAGAGTCTGTACTGACAAATCCTGCTACTAAAACTATGTTAAATTTGTCTTAGATCTACAAACCAGATGTTACTCGAGCCTTAAAAGAATCAATCATCAGAAGTCATCCAGGTCACACAGGTCCTTTAATTTTGTCTGTTTGCTAATTAACAGCAGAATGCCTGTCTGCATTTTATCTGGGTTATAGGGGTGACAATAGCCTCTTCCATCTCTAATTATTGGAAGTTAGTCATATTTACCCCAAAGAGAATTTACTATTTACTGTTTAAACTGCTCATGTCCGTTTTCAATAAGATATATAATCAAGAAGAAATTTAGGGGTACTGAGTGGCTCAGTCCATTAAGCGTCTACCTTCAGCTCAGGTCATGATCTCCAAGTCCTGGAATTGAGCCCTGCTTCAGGCTCCCTGCTCAGTAGGGAGTCTGCTTCTCCCTCTCCCTTTGCCCCTCTCCCCTGTTCGTGCTCTTTCTCATGCTCTTGCTCGCTCTCTCAATAAAATCTTTAAAAATTTTTTTAAACTGAAGAAACTTAAAAGCCAACCTGGATTTTTAAGTATATCACTAGTAAAAGAGATGATTTATGAATAGACTTGTGGTTAACAACAAGGGGAATGCAAAGAAAAACTTTAGTTTAATTAAGGCAAAGAAGGAGGATAGGACAGACCTACTATTTTCTGACTTGATGCTGCCCAACAAGATTGGACTTATGCATGTATTCTTTCCTTCCAGAGCACAGCCCATCCATGGCTACCACAATAGGATGGATGACACTGAGATATACTGCCTCTTCCTATTTTGCTTCTATCCTCTCTATAAGAGAGGATAATCTTTAGGCATGAATGGACATGTAAGAGGAAACTGAAGATCAAGATGGTGAACATGAGGACACCTAAGCTTTACCACTGAGATTAAGTCTCTTGGTCTAAATTAACTACATTCAGGAGTAGCAGATCTAATTTCAAAAGAAATTCCTCCAATACCAATAGCAATCTTGATACAGCAGTGAAGATGTGCCCTAAAAATGTTCAACAAAGACTGTGTTGTGCTTTGTATGTATCTAAAACAAAAGGTAGGGATGTGTGGAAGTTGTTAAATGGAATATTTTATGTCAACATAAAGGAAAACTCTCTAATAATATTGGATACCCAATAACATAAGGAACTACCTGAGAAGGTAGTGAAATACTTGTTTTCAGAAATGTTCAAATCACTTATGGGATTATTGTGCAAAGAGTGTCCATCAGATTGGGATTAGAGGGTCTCTAAATAGACTTCCAGTTCTGAGATACTCTGATAACTATGATGTCTCAGGAATGTGGACAGTATAGAACTATGTTTAATTTCAGGGCCTACCATGTTCTCTTTTGTATTTTTCATTTTAACTCTTCTGCCTATAGCAATTAACCAACAAACTTGAAAAAAATTTATTTAGTTACAAAAATGGGTTCCCAGTAGGTATTAATTCATTTTATTTAATGTTAAACAGCTTATTTATTTTTATCTTTTTATGTTTTTAGAGTTAGAGAGAGAGTAAACACATGCCCAAGAAAGCAAGGCAGCGGGAGGCTCAGAAGGGAAGGAAAGAAAACTCCAAGCAGGTGCCATGCCCAGCAAAAAGCCCAACACAGGGCTTGATCTCATGATCCTGAGATCATGATCTAAGCCAATATCAACAGTTAGAATTTAAGTGAACCACCCAGGTGCCCCAAATTAGTTTTGGAAAAGTTTTTCTTAGTGAGGTTTTAATTTAGAGCTCAAAACATGTGTCAATGTTCATAAATTTTAATTTAAATTTAATAAATTCAAATTTTAATAAATAAATATTTTTTAAAACTGTGAGAGAGGAGGGGTAAAAGATGGTGGCAGAGGAAAATCGTGAATTCACCTCCTCCTATGAATACAGCAGATATATAGCTACATATGGATCATTTCCCTCTGAAAAAGATTTTTATAAACTTTTTATAAAAAGGTTTTATTAACTACATGAAAGACTTCCCCACAACAAAGGATAAAAGAACCTCATCAAGATGGATAGGAGCGGCAGAGACAGGATCTTAGCAAAAAAGTGCCATACCAAGCGTGACAACATACAGGGAGGAATCTTACCAGTCTAGCACTTTTTCTAGGAGTGAGGGGTTGGTGCCCCACATTAGACACCCCAACCCTTGGGATCTGCACCAGATGAGTTCCCCCAACATCTGGCTCAGAAAACCGATGGGGCTAACTTCTGAGAGACCTAGAGTGCTAGAGGAAACAGAATTTCCTTTCAAAAGACTCGTGTGTAGTCTTACCCTGGGATCTAGGGCAAAAGCACCAATTTGAAAAGGATCTGTACTGTATGTGGAGGAGACTCGTTTGCCAGTGTGGCGGCATCTTCTCAATGGGCAGGGGAAATTTGGGGGTCTCTTTGGAGATGCAAGTGCTGGCAGATGCCATTTGTGCACACTCCATCTATCCTGCTACCATAGTGGTCCTTCTGGGATGCTGTACCCTTCCACTACCCCACTGAGTTGGCAGGAGAGAATGTTAACACCAGTGTCTCACTGCCCTACTGAGGCTCGACAGTACAAGTGGTCATAGTAATCCTCCACTCTCTGGCTGGGGCAAGCAAGTACAAACAGTTTAGCATCCTCCTGCCCCCAACCTGGGGCCAACGCATGTGCAAAGACAAGACACTCTTCTAGCAGCATCGCTGAAGCCTGTGGGTATGTTCAATCAAGGCATTTTCCCTCTGCCTTTCTGACGCCAGGGAGTGTGTCCCCCACACACACACTCCCCAGATTACTTGGTAAAGCTGACAGACACGTGCAAACCACACAGGGGGTGCCCCTTGTTCACCTGGCCCTGGTGGCCAAGGGGTCCAGTGTTCCTCAGCTCCCAGACACCATGACAATTAGAAACATAGTTCTTGGGAGGCCAACATCCCCAGGGCCCTGCACAGATAACAGACTGAAACACAACCCCAGTCTTCCTAGGAAAATGCCTATTTACTAAACCTGGAGCTTCGGCCTGAGGGTCAGGCTTCAGGTTTCCCACGCTTTTAGAAAATATGGAGTGGCTTGCCGAGAACATAAGCAGGACAGCATTATCCTCATGTACCTCACTACAATTCAACAAGACCTCTCAGAAAAGAGCTTATACACTTATCTGGGGCCCTGATTTTTACAAGTGTTACCCAGGAGAACCTCTGGATCCCTGTTCTGGAGGTCAGCAGAGATTATGATTGTGGCCCCTCAAGTCTGTATATATTTGCATACTTTAAAAGCTGCTGCCTGAGGGTCTAGCTTTCAATAAGCCTGAAACTGGGTGTTAAATGAAATCCCTCCCTTTGGGACAATGACAGGTCTTGGCACACCCTCAGTCATTAGGACTTATCAATAAATCAGGCTATTTAGACAATCACAAAAGTTAAGGAGACAACAAAGAATTAGGACAAGGTTGAGCAAGAAGTTTTATCACCTACAGAAGGACATTCCTTCAAGACTAAAAGAGTTAGTTGATTCACTTAATACACAGAAACAAACACAGAAAGTCAAGCATAATGAGGATACAAAGAAATGCTCTGGGTAAGAGAGCAAGACAAAATCTCTGAAAAAAAGACCTTAATGATATGGAAATAAGTAATCTACCTGATCGAGAATTCAAAATCATGGTCCTAAAGATGCTCACCAAAGTCATGAGAAGAAGGGATGAACACAGTGAGAACTTCAACAAATAGATGGAGAATATAAGAGAGTATCAAATTACAGAATACAATGACTGAACTGAAAAATACACTACAAGTGTTCAATATCAGATCAGATGAAAAAGAAGAGATAAGCAAGTTGGAAAACAAAGCACTGGACTTCACCCAGAATAGCAAAAAGAAAAATAAACTTTAAAAAATGAATAAAAGTTAAAGAGACCTAAAGGACAACATCAAACAGGCTAACACTCACTTTATAGGCATCCCAAAAAGGAGAGAGAGAGAAAGGTGCAAAAAATTTATTTGAAGAAGTAATGGCTAAAAAAGTTTCCTAATTTGGGGGAATAAACAGAAATCCAGGTCCAGGAAGTCCAGAGAGTTCCAAAAAAAAAACAAAAAACAACAACAACAAAAAAAAAACTGTACTAAGATCCACACCAAGACACACTATAATTGTCAAAATTTAAAGAAGGTATTTCAACAGAAATTTGCAGGTCAGAAGAGCATGGCATAATATATTCATAGCACTGAAAGGAACAAACTTCTAACAAAGAGTACTCTACCCAGGAAGGTTATCATTCAGAATTGAAGGAGAGAGAAACTTTTCCAGATAAGTCAAGCTAAAGGACTTCATCACCACTAAACCCACTTTACAAGAAAAGTTTAAGGGAATTCTTTGAGCTAAAAAGGAATGGCACTAATTAACCAAAAAACATGCAAAAGTAAAAATCTCACTGGAAAGGTAAGTATTTTAATACAGGTAATGAATAAATTACTACAAAGCTAGCATGAAGGTTAAGAGACAAAAGTAGTTAAATCAGCTAAAATTATAATAAATAAAATGAGGCAATATCTGACATCAAAAACATAAAAGGAGTAAAACTTTGGAGTTTAAAAATGTGTTTAAATTTAAGTTGTTATCAACTTAAGATAGACTGTTATATATGTAAACTGTTCTATGTGAACCTCACAGTAACCACAAAGCCAAAACTTATTGCAAATACACAAAAGAAAGCGAGAAATGAATCTAAAAATAACACTAAAGAAAGATATCATGTCACAAAGGAAGAGAAAAAGAGAAGAATGAAAAAACAGAGAGGAGCTACAAAAACAGCCAGAAAACAATTAACAAAATAGCAGTAAGTGCATACCTATGAATTGTTACTTTAAATGTAAATATATTAAACTCTCTAATCAAAACACACAAAGTGGATTAATGGATAATAAAACAAGATTCCTCTATGTACTGCCTATAAGAGAGTAACTTTAGATTTAAGGATACACACAGACTGAAAGTGAAGGAATGGAAAGATATTCTACGAAAATATGAACAAAAAGAAAGCTGATGTAGCTATGCTCATATTACACAAAAAGACTTTAAAACAAAGATTGTAACAAAAGACAAAAAAGGGCATTACATAAAGGGATCAAACCAGCAAGAAGATTTATAAATATGCATCCTCCCAACATACAAGTACCAAAATATATAAAGCAAATATTAACAGTCCTAAGGGGGATATTGACAGCACTACAATAATAGTAGGGACTTTAAAACACTACTTATATCAGTGGATAGATCATCCAAACAGAAAATCAATAAAGATGTAATGGCTTTAAATGACACATTAGATCAGACAGGCTTAACAGATATATTCAGAACATTACATCCAAAAGCAGCAGAATGCATATTCTTCTCAAGAGCACATGGAACATTCCCCAGGATAGTTCACATGTTAAGCCACAAAATAAGTCTCAATAAATTTAAGAAGGTTGAAATCATATCAAGCAATTTTTTTTTTACCACAAGAGTATGAAACTAGCAATCATTTTCAAGAAGAAAACTAAAATAAATAAATAAATAAATATTTTGAGATTCAACAACATGTTACTCAACAACCACTGGGTCTTCAAAGAAAATTACAGGAGAAATTAAAAAAAAAAAAAATACCTAGAGACAAATGAAAACAGAAAGAAAGACATACCAAAATCGGGATGCAGTAAGAATAGTGCTAAAAGCAAAGTTCACAGGAATGCAGGCCCACCTCAAGGAAAAAAAAAAAAAAAACTCAAATAAACAATCTAATTTAAAAAAAACTCATATAATCTAATTTTACATCTAAACTAGAAAAAGAATACACAAAGCCCAAAGTTAGTAGAAGGAAGGAAATAACAAAGACCAGAATGTAAATAAATGAAACTAAAGAGAAAATAGAAAAGATCAATGAAACAGAGCTGATTCTTTGAAAAGATAAATTTGACAAAACTGTAGGTAGACTCACCAAGAAGAGACAGAGAGGGCTCAAATAAATCAAAGCAGAAATTAAAGGGTTATAACCCATATCACAGAAACACAAAGGATCTTAAGATACTACTATGAACAATTATATTTCAGCATGTTGAACAACCTACGAGAAATGGATAAATTCCTAGAAAATTACAATCATCCAAGACTGAAGCAGGAAGAAATAGAAAACCTGAACAAACTGTTTACTAGTAAGGAGACTGAATCAGTAGTCAACACTTTCCAACAAACAAAAGCCTAGGAGCAGACAGTTTCACTGGTAAATTCTACCAAACATTCCAAGGAGATGTAATACCTATCCTCCTCAAACTCTTCCAAAAAATTTAAGAGAAGGAAACACTACACCAAACTCAGTTTATGAAGCCAATACTACTCTGATACTAAAACCAGACAAGGACACTACAAGAAAAGAAAATTACAGACCTATATCTCCGATGAACATAGATGTAAAAATTCTCCACAAAATACCAGCAAACTGAATTAAAAATACAGTAAAAGGATACACACCATGATCATGTAGCAGTTATTACAGTTATTCCAGGGAAGCAAGGATGGTTCAACATCTACAAATCAATCATCCTGATATACCACATTAATAAAGTCAGAGAAATACCATATGATCATCTCACAAATGCCAGAAAGGCATTTGACAAAATTTAACATTCATACCTGATAAAAATTCTCAACAAAGTAAAGAGAGAATATACCTCATAATAATAAAGGCTATATATGACAGACCCACTGCTAATATCATACTCAATGGCAAAAAGCTTGAAAGCTTTTCTTCTACAATCAGGAATAAAACAAGGATGTCCATTCTTGCCACTTTTATTCAACATAGTATTGGAAGTCCTAGCCAGAGAAATCAGGAAAGAAAAAGAAATAAAAGACATCCAAATTGGTAAGGAAAAAGTAAAACTGTTACTATTTACAGATGACACGACACTAAATAGAGAAAACACTAAAGAAGCCCCCCTGCACACACACACCCACAAAACCTGTTAGAACTAATAAATGTATTCAATAAAGCTGTAGGATACGAAATTGATACACAGAAACCTGTTGTATTTCCATATACTAAGAACAAAATATCAGAAAGAGAAATTAAGATAATAATCCCATTTATAACTGCATCAAAAAGAATGAAATACTTGGGAATATATTTAACCAAGGAGGTAAAAAACCTGTAAACTAAAAACTATAAGACACTGATGGAAAAAAAAAAATGAAGAAGACACAAATAAATGGGAAGATAGTCTGTGCTCATGGACTGGAAGAATTAATATTGTTAAAATGTTCATACTACCCAAAGCTAGCTACAGATTCAATGCAGTCCCTACCAATATTCCAATGGCATTTTTCACAGAACCAGAGCAATAAATCTCAAATTTTCATAGAACCACAAAATCCCCAAATAGCCAAAGAAATCTTGTGAAAGAAAAACCAAGTCAGAAGTATCATGCTTCTGGATTTCAAACTATACTACAAAGCTGTAATAATCAAACCAGTATGGTATTGACATAGAAAGAGACACATAATCAATGGAACAGAATAGAGAGCTGAGAAATACACCCATGCAAATATGGTAAATTAATTCATGACAAAGGAGGCAGGAATATACAATGAGAAAAGGACAGTCTCTTCAATAAGTTGTGCTGGGAAAATTGTACTGGTACATGCAAAGGAAGGAACTGGATCCCTATACCATATACAAAAATTAATTCAAAACTGATTAAAGACCTGAATGTAAAACCTGAAGCCATAAAACTACTAGAAGAAAACAAAGGCAGAAACTTCGTATCAGTCATAGCAATGGCTTTTTGGATTTGATCTCAAAGGCAAGGCCACAAAAGCAAAAAAATAAAAGAACAAATGGGACTACATCAAACTAAACACTTTTGCATAACAAAGGAAACCATCAACAAGATGAATGGCAACCTACTGAAGGAGAGGCAGTATTTGCAAATCATTTCTTGATAAATGGTTAATCTATGAAATATATTTTAAAAACCCATACAACTCAGTAACAGAAAAAAAAAGCAATCTGATTATAAATAGGCAAAAGATCTGAACATTTTCCAAAGAAGACTTACAGATGGCTAACAGGCACTTGAAAAGATGTTCAACATCACTATTAATCATTATGGAAATACAAATCAAAACCCCAATGAGATATTACTTCACACCAGCAGAATGGCTAATATCAAAAAAGACAAACTAAAACAGAAATATATGTGTAATATATATTCATAATAGTGAATATTACAGTGTATAGTGACTATTATAGTGTATAATCACTATTTGAAATAGTGTACATTCAAATATACACTAATTTGAGAAAGCTATTTGTTTCCCTATTTTCACTGCAGCATTATTTACAATAGGTAAGATATAGAAACAACCAAAGTGTCCATCAAAGGATGAATGGATAAAGAAGATATGGTGCTTCTATATAGAATGGAATACTACTCAGACATAAAAAATGAAAAAGGGGGGGCTATCATTTGGCTCAAGTGCCAATAACTTTAATAATTAAAATGGAATACAAACACTTTAACTCAAGAAAAATTATAGTACACAATCGGAATAAATTTTTTATGACCATTAGCCTGATATTCACAAAATAAAAATTTAATTGAAAGAAGTACAGAATTTCTAATTTAAGATTTTTTTTAACATAGAATGCCTAAAGACCCCTGTAAGCTAGCAATGAACTATTAGGGCCCTGTAAGAGACTTGAATTTAAATAAGACAGATACACTGAAACTATAAGATACAGTATTTTTCTCCCAAAATGAGAGTCACCTACTAATATCTATAAGGTTCAAATGCAATGGCTCCTGGTTACTTTTCCAATATGGTAGGGACATAAAATTGCGTTGCATTCATTAAGTATGTATTGAATCAGGTATCCTATTAGGTAAAATGCAGTATTCTTTATATATCCATAAGGTATAAAATGTGGTTGGTTTATTAGGTGCTGGAAATTAAGAGAGAAACAAAACAGAGTCCCTGCCCTTTTAAAGACTACAGCCTAGCCAAGAAAATAGATATTAAAGAATTGCTTAACTATTCACTTCACAATAGAATGAAACAATAACTATTCACTTCAAAATTATATCCAGGATAATATTGTGATTATATAGAGGAAATTCTTGGTCTACAGAACCCCTGGAAATGATGACTGAGTCAACTTTTAAAGCATAAGAAGGAATTCATTAGGCAAAAAGTGAACAGAAGATGGTTTCAAGAAGATGGTGAACGTGTGGGGAAGACCCTGAAGTAGGAAGGGTCATGTGTATTCAAGACCCTTAAAATAGTTCATGCTCCTGGGGAATGTGTGATCACCCTGAGAATAAGCAGAAACCAGAGAGTCAGAGCTATATGAACATATCCCTCCCTCTGAAGTTCATCCAATATAGTTACTCTTCCAAATTACTACCTTGATTACATTTGGATAAAATATACATGGGTGTGATTTTTTTATCCTTCTTTTGTCATATTATCCATCTACCTTATGGATGGTATGGTACGTAGCTTTTCAAATTTTATGTAAAATGTTTTGAAGTACTTTGAAAGTGGCCTACATTAAATATGTATATAGTAAATAAATATAAATAAATCTTTCTGCTATATTCTTATCCTTTCTCAGTACAGTAAGTGATTTTTCAAACAAATGTAAAAATGATCTATTCATCTCCTAAAACAATGCCAAATTGTTAAAAATAAAAATGAGCATATACCTCTAAATGCAGTTTGAATGAATACTATTCAAATATCAAGCATCAAGCATAAGATCCAGTCTGGAAGAGGGAGACAATGCACTGCATAGCATGAGACAAAATAAATTTACTTCTCTGTGTGAATATTTTTTCAACATCCTAGATATGATCTTCCAACTATAAAAGTATTTTTTCTAATATAGGTATTATAAAGAAATTTTACATTGTTTTAGAATGAAATAACCAGCTGAGGCCCAGAAACAACAATTTTCTTTCTATAATAAATTCATTTTTTCCAATTTAAAAATTACTCCATTTCATACTCCTCTGTTCCCCCTGCTATTTACCTGTTGGGAATTAAATTATTTATGCCACTATAAAAGATTAAGTAGGGAAAACAAAAAACACCTACAACCAAATGCCATTTTTTTGTTTTGATTCTCAAGCAAAGTATTGATCAAAGAGACCTGGAATGAATAATGATAAATAAAAGAACTAATTTCCACCTGGAAGGATCCAGAGGTCATCTAATACAAATTTATTCCTCTTATAAATAAGAAAACTGAGACCCAGGGAGGTTAAATGATTTACCCAGGGTTCTCTAACTAGTTATGGAAATTGATTGATTTCTGGTTTCCAGCCCTTCCCAATACACCCTGCCCATAATTTCACCTTGCCATATGTTATTGTTTTTCCACATATTAAAGAAGTGGCTGCATATTGCTGTTAAAACTGCAATAATGTTAGAAATAAAACTCACGTAGGACTCTTGTTTATAAGGCATCAACTTCAAAAGAATCAATTAATGTTGCAAAGTAATGAAATTAAAAAAAAAAAAAAGCTAGCAGAGCAATAGACCAAGATGCAAAAGTAAAGAGTCATACTCCTGCTGTCATTTAATCTTTATGTACCCCTTCAAATGGATAACCATGGCCTTAAAAACCAAGGAATCAATTTTGTTACATTTTATGCCCAACAGTCACAGTAAATTTGTGAAGTGCTTACCAGAAACAGACTGCTTTGTTGGCTGTCTACCAATAAAGTAAATAAGCATATTGTTATAACTCAACTGTTTTTTTAGAGGGACCCCATTTCATTATTCACTCATTAAATCTATCCATTAATTGGAAGGAAACAATACAAGGCAGGGTAGAGGGTGACAACAGGAGAAGTGAGTTCCAGAAGTTCTAAATTTGCTTTCTAGTAATTTGCGAAGATGGACTCATTTTTTCCCAAAGTCAAATAGACCTACAAAGAGATAGATTAAGTACTGGTGAACATGAAGGGAAAACTATTCCAATATCACTGATTTATAAAAATGCCTTTGTATTCAGCGCTGAGTACCTAAGAAAACTTTTGCAGCTAGGACTCCTCTTACTTCAAGGAGAAATGTTTGCTAAAATAAAGGGGACTTGACCTTGAATAGTTTAAGATTCATGAATTATATCTATCATAATCTACTAATACTATTAGGCTATTTTCAAGAGAGGCTTGCTTTAAAAATGAGTGGAAGGAGAAAAAAGAAAATAAGATTCATTACAGTTTTTCTTGTGAAGTATGTCTACTGTTTTCCAGGTACATATCCTGTCATATAAAACACAGTAATAGTAATAAGTAAGAGAATAGTTTATCTCAGATCTTGAGCAACTCTCTGGCTCTTATTTCTGTGGGTGGGCAAATAAGCTTCACTCTCATCCTTTCTGTCACCCATAAGCACATTTGGTATATTCCTTGACTCTGAACTTCTTGTTTGGTTTTTGAATTGATTTTTAATGACCACTGACTTCTACATACACACTGCTTCCTGACTACTTACTGTACCTTGATTTGGAGTAAGCCCTGGTCCCTGTGTCCTTTTTGGATTTGCATAGTGTCCTTACCTGATTCCCATTCAATATTTTGCTTTTTCTTCATCTCTCCTGGTTTTGTATTCTGCTTCTGCCTCTGACATCTATCTCCACTCACAGCCCCTAGATGTGCAGAAGTGCCCTTGACACTTTCTATTACAGAACTTAATATAATAGACACAATTTAAACTTTTGGTTGGTCACGGTTATTTTTAGATAAAATACTCAAAATCTATAATGTTTACCAGTAGTGTTTTCAACCTCTCTTGGGTTGCTACTTTAAATGTAATCAACTCTTCATAAGTCAAGAGATACTAAGCAGCATTTCAATGCTCATGGGAACAGTTTCAATAATTTAGAACCAATCAAAACTCATGTTAAATTCCAATGGTTTGGAGATCATACTATATGTGAATATTCCAATTGTAGAATTAAAAATGAAAGACAAAAATCATAAGAATTTTATTTTACTCTTATTATTAGTAGTATCATCTTTTGAGTACTCCATCAGTCTAGCTAGTAGGGTACCTGACTTCTTTTCATTGGGGCCTAAAAAATATTATTCAATGAATATGTTGTGGAGTATTCACTAACTGCAGATGAGGAAACCAATACTTACATAATTTAAGTATCTTACTCAAGGTCATACATGAAGTAGGTGAAAGAGCTCAATTAGAAACTGGGTTTTTATGATATCAAAGCTGATGCTATTAGCAATTTTGCTAAGCTTTTTTCTAAAAGCCTAACCTTTGTTCCCCTGAAACTCTATTAAAAAGAAAACAAATTCAGTGGGGACTCCAACTAAAAACTTAAAAATTTTTTTTTTCAAAACTTTAAAAGAGGTAGACCAAAAGAGAAGAAAAAGCAGTTATTCTCATACACTGCCTGTATGGGTATAAATTGGCACAAACACAACGGGGAACCATTTGGCAGTTTTTACTAAAGTTGAACATCTTTGTACTCTGTCACCAGCAAATCTATGCTGAATGTGGGTATGTATTCAAATGAAGTAAGTGCAAATATTGGGACCAAAGGACACACATATGAATGTTCAATCAGCTTTATTTATACTTGCCTAAAACTCTCAAAGCAGCCTAAAACTCCATAAGAATACAATGAATTAAATAGATTGTGATATATCCATACAGTGGAGTACTATGTAACGATGGAAAAAGCAACAGCTATGTGTATCAAAGACATAAAACTGAGCTGAAGAACCCTGACACAAAATAGTATACGGCATGCTCCCGGAAAGTTCAAAAACAGGGAAAGCTCAACTCTGGTACTGCGGTGAGGCAAGTTATTTCCTTTAAGAAAGCAGTATTGACCGGGGAGGCAGATGGTTCCTCTAGAGTGCTAGGAATATTCTACACTGATTTGGGTGTTGGATTGCTCCTATATGCATTCAGGAACATTCACTGTACAATTAAGACCTGTTCATTTGTAACCTATGCTTCAATTTAAAAAAAGTATGTTCTAGGATAGGATGAAGATGAATTCTCTATAAAAAGGTTATAACAATCCTAGAGAATATGTAATTTGAAACACTGGGTTTGCTTCTCACTTTCCTTATAAGGTATGCTTGTAAGTATAATTTCCTTCCAAACTACAGCATTCTTAAGAATAATTAATCAAGGGGCACCTGGGTGGCTCAGTCGTTAAGCGTCTGCCTTCGGCTCAGGTCATGATCCCAGGGTCCTGGGATCAAGCCCCACATCGGGCTCCCTGCTCGGCAGGAAGCCTTCTTCTCCCTCTCCCACTCCCCCTGCTTGTGTTCCCTCTCTCTCTCTGTGTCTCTCTCTGTCAAATAAATAAATAAAATCTTTAAAGAAAAAAAAAGAAAGTGTTTGGGGCACCTGGGTGGCTCAGTCATTAAGCGTCTGCCTTCGGCTCAGGTCATGATCCCAGGGTCCTGGGATCGAGCCCCACATCAGGCTCCCTGCTCCACGGGAAGCCTGCTTCTCCCTCTCCCACTCCCCCTGCTTGTGTTTCTTCTCTTGCTGTGTCTCTCTCTGTCAAATAAATAAATAAAATCTTTATTTAAAAAAAAAAAAGAATATTAGTCAACATGGTACCTGGGTGGCTCAGTCAGTTAAGCGGTTAAGTGACTGACTTCCACTCAGGTCCTGATCCCAGGGTCCTGGGATTAAGCCCTGCACTGGGCTCTGCACTCAGTGGGGAGTCCACTTCTCCCTCTTCCTCTACTTTTGCCCTCCCCCTGTTCATGTTCGCTCACTCGCTCTCTCCTCTAATAAATAACAGCTTTTTTAAAGAAAAGAATAGTCAATAATTAGTACTGAGAAAATTGTAGCACCTTTGGAGAAGAAGGAAATACTAGATCATTTTCTGACACCATACTAAAAAATAAATTCAAGATGGGACTAAAAGTTAAATGTAGTCAAGAGACCAAAAAAGTACTGGAACAAATATAGCAGATTGTTTTTCTGTTACTCAGTTGAATAAGTCTATGTGTAAAATTCTATTTAAAACCATGGAGGAAAATAATGAAGTATTTTCTATTTTAAAATTTCTCACTAAAAATTCAAAAGCACAATATGAAAAGGAAATAATACTCTAGAAAGGGTATTTTCAGTCTTTGACAGGAAACGGTTACTTACTATCAGTAGTACATAAAGAAAGCTTTATAAGCCTATCTATTTCAAAGTAAAGCAGTGGAGTTAAATCAAAAGAATATAGACAATGTAAATAATAAGTAAAATATATTCTGTGGTCATATGAAAACATTCTACTTGGCAAGTCAAATGGTATAAATAAAAACTACAATTTAAAAATACTTTATCGGGGCACCTGGATGGCTCAGTCAATTAAGCATCTGCCTTCAGCTCAGGTCATGATCCCAGGGTCCTGGGGTGGAGCCCCACATCGGGCTCCCTGCTCTGCGGGAAGCCTGCTTCTCCCTATGCCTCCGCCTGCTTGTGCTCTCTCTCTCTTTGTCAAATAAATAAATAAAATCTTAAAAAAAATAAAAACACTAAATATAAAGTAAAAATATAATAGAGGAGTAAGAAGTACAGTGAAGTAAACCCAATTATCCATGTTTATTACATGTAAATTGGCTCAAACTTTCTTTTTAATTTTTTTCTTTATTTGGGTATAGTTAACAAGCTCAAACTTTCTTGAGTGGCATCAAGCAACAGAGCAAGAACTTTTAAACGCTTGTGCTTTCTGATTCAGTGATTCCAGTTAGAACTCACTTAAAAAATAAAGCAGTAATAGAAATAGTAATAGTTGTGTAGAAGAAATACACATCATTCTCTTTTCTACAACTCAACAGATACTTACTGAGGAACTACCATGTTCTTGGCACTGTAGTATTAAAGGTACGGTAGGGAACCAGATATACATTGTGTGTAATGACAGACAATATAAACCTTAAACTAATAATTATTAGCGTGACTGTCATTATAAACAGGAAAGATTAGTAGTCTATGAAGGTAAAAGATCTGAGTTATTGGGAGGATTACAAAAGCCTCTGGGAAAATGATGTTTAAATGAAACCTGATGACAGGTAGAATAGCCCTGTCCTTAGCCTCAGGCATGAAGGATCCATGCCTGTACTCTGTTCTTAGAAATTCTGCACGTGTTCTATTAAAGAACACATGAACTCTTACATCACTCAGGGTCTGGCACAAAGAGATCTGCAACTCTAAACATCCTGTCTCCTGACCAACATCATTCAAGCCTCAGGAACATATTTCTTGTTCTAGGTCTTTGAAGCAAAGGGTAGCTACCTCCAAAACTGCCAGTATTTGTGGGTTGTACCCTGGTCAGTGTCAGAGACAGGCACCAGTGAGGAGGAAGTGATTTACAGAAGTGCTTAAAAATGAGAATAGACAAATTAATTTACTTGAAAATATCTTACTTAAAATTTCCTATCAGATTACTTGAACGCAATGAATTCTTGCATAAGAAAGTAGCATTACCTGGTCCTGCCAAGCATCTGTTTTTCTGCTTCTTCTCAGGTTTCAGAAGTACCAGGGGTATTCAGGAAAACATACAGTATTTATAAGAGTTACACTTGGCAACTCAGGAATATTTTGAAAGAAAAACAATTCATATTACTCTTTAATTTGTAAATCTGTGGTTCTATATTTTATATGCATGAAACAATACCAATTACATTCACAACTAGATGCAAATAGCCAGAATTGCAAAAATGGTTTTACTATATTAAAATTTTTAATAAGATTTTTTTAAATGGTCAAAAATTAAACACAAAGGTTCCCCTATTTTTAAATTGTGATTTGTTTATATAAAGATTCATATATGATTAATTCATGCATTAATTAAAATTTTATCTTACCATTTAATTTTAATAGATGGTCTTAAGTATTTCATAGGAAAAATATCTTTTTCAAAATATAAAAAAAATAAATTATTTATGGTTTAAATTCACATCAACTTCCATTTTTGTGAAAATATACTTGAGCTTGTAAACTCTAATTATATTTTACTTTTTAGTCTTTTTGAAAAGAGTAGATATCAAAATAAAAATAAACAGTAAGAAAGGGGAGGTCAGAAAAAAAAGGAAAAAAAAACTATTTTTTAAAATTTGAAAATTTCCAAAGAAAAATCTGCTTAAATTTTAAAATCTGAAAACAAATGAGCAGTTTTCTGTCAAGCATGACCTACACAAAAATCATGAACAGATCGCAATTCTGCAACTTAACCAGATGTGATGTCCATGCAATTTCCTGTTATGTACTAAATGAAGATCTAAATATCCACCTCAAAAAAATCATTTACACCCAAAAAAGCACAAATTAATTTTTAGAATTTATTAAAAAGTTTAATAGGAAGTTAATCAATAGTTTTCAACAAAACCAAGTGATCAATGACATTAAATATTTTATAATACTCTTAAAGGATCATCACTGTATGTCCAATATTTAGATGATTATAATGTTTTGTATGACACTGTCTGCATATTGCAGAAGACAATTCCTATTTTCTCTACATGTAGGATAAAAGATTTGGAAATCTGATGGCAGAGTGAGTGCACATGGAGATAAATTTTTAAAATAATGAAACAACTGACAACTAAGAAGGTAGCTTAAAAATGAGATTAGTAGAATAAAAAAAGAGAGAAGGAAATATCCATAATACGTTTAAGAATTAAAAAAAAAAGGAATAAAAAGTCATGCTGAACAATTATTTATTTATTTGTTGGAAAATTAGGGAAAAAATCAAAAAACTGAAAATTTTATCAGTTTTAGACATGTTGTAGAAAGAACAGTTTTAAGTGAAAAACTAACAATCTCAACTGTAGACCCTGGTTTGATATAATGAGGACAACTCTATGACAATGTTGCTAACATAGATGGTAAACAAAAGTGTAAGAATCAGAATTTTGGCTGAAAAATCCTTAAGAATTTCTTTGCCAGTGGTGGTATGTCATTGGGAGAAATGGTCTCAAATGCACCAAGACTGATGATTTATTTGGAATAATTACGTATTTTATATCATCATATATTCATGATATATCCAAGATAGCATACACCGATGAAACACATATCAAATATTTGACCAAACAAGCTCTCTCAAACACATAATGGGAATATAACATTCTGTTAAAGTAACTGGATTTCACTCAGCCAAGATATAAGGTATCAGAAAAGTTCAGGGAAACAACAAAATATTCTCAGATACAGAGGAAAAGGGGGTCTAGCCACAATTAAGATTCAGTTTTGAGTACATCTAGAGCCATTTGATAAGAACATTTGTTTGCTACTAATAATGTTAGTAAGGCCTTTAAAAGCTAAAATTAAGTTTGGCTGTTTCTAAAATAATTTTAAATTTTTTTATTTTTTCTACTAAAGGAGACTGCAAGTGAAATTTGTATAAAGGTAGCAGTCCAGTAAAATATAATACAGAAATAATGTTTCCCTGAAGGAAATGTTTGCATACAAATATATGAACAACTTAATATAGAGTCGATTTTCTAGTCACTATGAACCAAGACATAACTCTGACTAGAGGGATGAACAAATTGAGAAACATGCTTTTTTAACTTGTTGGTTTTATAAACATCCTAGAATTAAAATATTTGAAAGAAGAAACACTGTATGGATCTAAATATTGCTATAAGAGATTATGGATGTTGGGAATACAAAAAATAATAATTTATATGATGCTAAAATATGTTGGGCTCTTTTCTGATGGTAATTTATTATATGGAAAGCCATTATATTTGAACATGATACATAAAACTGTTTTTTCCCAGTTTAGATATTGCTTTAAAAAATTATTTATAATTCTATTTACTACTACCTTGGCAAAGATATTTATCTTCAAATTTAAATTCATATAATACTACTATGAACTATAAAGATTAAAGAGAAGTCGCTCAGTTTGGAATACAAATTACATGAAAAATATTCACGACTAGTGACTTTGAAATGAAAGAAATAAAATTTAATAAATTAGTAATTTGTAAGTGATATGTTTCATCCAACTGTCTTCAAAACATCAAAGAATGCCAGACATGGCAATATTAATTAGACAAAGTCATCTTTGATCTTGATATTTTGCCATCATTCAGTAATATAAAATTAATAGTTTGAAAAAGTTCATATTTATGAAGATATATTTGCATGAGTAAGTAAACAGAACATGTTTTATATAACATCTGGTAGCTTGATTTGTACCTTTTAAATATTTAGACATATTATATGTGACTCCCAATAGTACCAATGCTCTTGGTTACACAGACCTAGACATTAGGCAAGAGTTCAGTGGGTGAGAGTTAACTCAGTAAAGAGGTGGTACATGGAGAAGGGGAAGTATATAAGAAATTAAAAACAGCATGTATAATGGCATGGGATTATTTCTTTAAAAAAGAAAAAACTTTTTCCATTAAAATAACTACAAGTATTTCAATATATTACAACATTAGCTATGTGATAAAATTCAGGGGATGATTTAACAATAGATGAATAGTTAAACACTTTGTTGTATCCACACAATAAAATGCTACACAGGACTAAAAATCAAATTTTTAAGGTCTGTTAAACTTAAAAGCATTTGCCTGTGAAGTTAAGTACATTGTAAGATATAACCCAAGATTTCCATTATGACTTGGATCATATCCCTGTTTTTGTTTTCTTGCTCATTCTGATGACTCTCTCAGGCCTCTGTCTCTTTTGTGCATACTACCGTTTTTATATGTATAAAAAATAAGTAATAGTCTAAAATACAGGTGATCTGAAAATATGATTCCTTTATTCTAAGAGGCTTAACATATTAACTCCTCCCACATATGTCAGTCATAATGGCATATATAAAGCATTCTATTAAATGGATTATAATTTTGTATCAGTGAGGGATAATCTGTTATGCATTTTTATATCTCCCACAGTGTCTAGCTCATTATTTTAATGCAATCATGCCTTAAGTATATTATTTTAAACACGAGTCCCATATTTATCTACCATAAGAAATGAACTTCCCTATTAGAACAAAATTAAAACAGGCACAGGCAATAGGCTAATGACAACAAAGGAAATGGACTTCCTTTTGCAATTACTTTGGCTATGAAAATGACAAATGACAAACTGAATTGTGAAAGGAGCTACAGGTTAATTTATTGTTGTTCAGTTCTATTTGTGAATGTAGGAAGAACACCATCAGTATTATCCAGGCTAGAGGAGATGGGAGGGCCAGTACGTACCTTAATATCCATGCCTAATCATGCACCATTTTCCTCACTGACATATAGGAAAACAAGAAACACAGGAGGGATATATATATATATATACATATCCTGACAACCAGAAAGAATTCCCTTTCACTTGTCCCCAAATGATGATACAGGTGGAGGGGCTTAGAAAATCAGAAGTTAATCAGGATAATCATGCCCAGAGACAATGCAGAGTGCTCTGTTCCCTGCTTACAGAATATTAACGGGAAATTGGATCCATAGTATTTCCCAAGTAGTTAGACATAAGGGGTTCCTTGAATTAAGGTTTAGAGAGTTACATAGTTCCAGCATTCCTTCTCATTCTGTGTTGCCCTCTGCAATATTTCAACAAAGAAAGCAAAGACTTCTGAAACTAGAAGTCTGGTGATTAGAGGGAGCACTTAGATGTGCTTTTAAAATTTTAAAAAATTTTAAAAGATTGTTTAAATACCTATTGCCACATAACTAACTGCCCCAGATTTATTGGCCAAAAATATTTTCTTGGCCCACAATTCTATGTGATGGATGTTTGGTTCAGGGCTAGTAGGTCCCACATGGCTTCTCATGTTTATGAACTCCACTGAGACTTTTGGCTAAGGTGCTTCTGCTCTCTTCTGTGAAACTTTTCCAGCAGGATAGACTTCTTAATATGGAGGCAGTGTTTCAAGAGGGCAAGCCCAATGTCCGAGCACTTACCAAGGTCCTGACTGAATTATGCTTTTGATGGTCCTTTGGCCAAAGCAAGTCACAATGACAAGCCCAGAGTTAATGTGCAAGGAGACTACATAGGGTGTAGGCACCATTATGGTGCCAGTAGAAGGCTCTGCAGTGGGGTTTTCCGCAGCTTGGTCAAATGGCCTCAAAAAAACAGCATAAATGTTTTGAAACTAAATAAAGGTGATGACAGCACAGCACCGTCAATGCATTAAATGCCAGTAATTGCACACTCTAAAATAGTTCCTTCTCTATTACGTGAGGTTCACGCCATTAAAACAGAGATGGAGAGACACACAGAGAGAGAAATGTCCTAAGATGTTCCTTCAACTGGGAGAACATATGCCATGTATGATATACATATAATACCAAATACATATTTATATATAAATATATACATGTACATATACATATCTTCCTGCAGACTTAAACTCTTCTGTTTCCAAGTCAGTCAGAGAAAGATAAATGACATAGGATTTCAGTCATACATGGAATTTAAGAAACAAAACAAAGGAACAAAGGGGAACAAAAAAAAGAGAGAGAAAGGGAGGCAAACAAGAAACAGATTTTTAAATACAGAACAAACTGATGGTTACCAGAGAGGAAGTGGGTGGTGGGGGGGGATGGGGTAAATAGGTGATGGGGACTAAGGAGCGTACTTGCTGTGATGAGCACTGGGTGAGGTATTCCTGAAACTAATATAACCCTGTAATTTAAGTGGAATTCAATTAAAAACTTAAAAACAAAAAAAGAAATTATTGTCAGTGAAAGTCACTTATTTTTTAATTAACATATAATATATTATTGGTTTCAGAGGTATAGGCCTGTGATTCATCAGTCTTATATAATACCCAGTGCTCATTACATCACATGCCCGCCTTACGTCCATCACCCAGTCACACATTTTAACAGAAAAAGAACAAATCACATGTTAGATGGTCCTCTTTTACAAACTTTTTTTACAGATTGTTAAGCTTTGCCTCTTTCACATTTGTTGTTTAATTAAAATTAATTCTTCAGAAGAGATAAAATTTGACACATTTACAGAAGAAGCATAATACTTATTTTACTTCAAATAAATATTCCTACTCTACTGTTTTCAAGGAAAAAGCCCTCTAACTTTCCCTCAGAGGTGAGTTCTAAGCAAAAAAACAATCCAGTTGAAAAATGGGCAGAAGATCTGAATAGACATTTTCCCAAAGAAGACATACAGATGGCCAACAAGTACGTGAAAAGATGCTCAACATCATTAATCATCAGGGAAATGCAAATCCAATCTATGAGCTATCACCTCACACCTGTTAGAATGGCTATTATAAAAAGACAAGAAATAATGAGTTGTTGGTAGAAGTAGAGAATCGGGAACCCTTGTACACTGTTGGCGAGAATGTAAACTGGTGCTGCCACTATGGAAAATAGTAGGGAGACCCCCACCAAATTAAAGAATATGAGTACTATATGGTCCATCAATCCCACTTCTGGGTATTTATCCAAAGAAAACAAAAACACCAATCCAAAGAGTTATCTGCACCACTATGTTCACTGCAACATTTATAATAGTCAAGACATGGAAACAACGTAAATGTCCATCGATGGATGAATGGATAAAGAAGTCATGGTATATACATATATACACAATGGGAGATTATTCAGCCACAAGAAAAAAAATGAAATCTTACCATTTACAACATGGATGGATAATATGGATAATGGATAATATGGATGGATCATGGATAATAGGGATAATATTTATGCTAAATAAGTGAGATGGAGAAAAAAATACCATATGATTTCACTTATATGTGGAATCTAAAAAGACATATGAACAAACAAAACAAAACTTATGGATCTGGAGAACAGAGTGGTAGTTGCTGGGGTGGGAAGGAAGTTGGGGTCTGGTCAAAATTGGTGATGTGGTCTGGAAGTACAGACTTCGGTTGTGAAATGTGAAGGTCATGGGGATGTTGTACACTGCATGGGGACCATATTCAGTGAAACTGTAGCACATATTTGAAGGTTGCCAGGAGAGTGGATCTTGGCAGTTCTCAACACAAGAAAAAAAGTTTTTTTTAACTTTTTATGGTGACAATGAATGGTGACTAGACATTTCACAGTGTACACGAGTGTCGAATCCTGACACTGTACACCTGAAATTAATATAATGTTGCATTGTCAATTTTATCTCAATATAAAAAAGAAATGAAAGTTAACCAGTTCTTTATTCAGTTCAAATGCCTGTCATTTTTGTTTTCTGTTCTGTACATGCTGAGACATTTTTATAATACAATGAATGACTTTTTAATACAAAGAGACTATTTCATTGCTTCCTTTAATTAGAACTACTTTCAAATTTAAAGGGAGAGTGACATTTTTACTATATTTTTTTCTCCCTTCAAAGGCTATAATATTCTGCTTCCAGTTATTTAAAGTTAGAGTGAACTAGAATCTGTTCAATTATATGATTGTTCTTCAAGCCTGAAACTTTTCTCCTACCACCTTGAGGCTTTAGTAATGTCTTTAGGACTATTTAGAACTCTGGAGGAATTTTTTTTTACCTTATTATCATAATTCAAGAACATTTAAATCAGATAGAATACCAAATACATCTAGTATCTGTGATCAGTTTATTTTCTAATAATCTATTCATCTAATAGAATATATTAAAATACTCTTTGAAAGATACTTTTTCATCAATATGAGTAAGTTAACTAATTTTCCTACATCTAAATTATTAGTGAAAGTTTAGCTTAAATACAACCACACACATGCTCTAAAAATTCACGTAAGCCCAAAGTCCTAATTACAGTTTCTCATCATTTGAAGTTAAAGCCTGACAGAATAATAGAATGTTAAAAATTAAATGTAGCCTCAACTGAGATAGAGATGATTTTAATAAATCTTATTTCTATTTTATAGCTTAGCTAGAAGGAGTAATTTAAATAGATTTGTAAAATCAATCCTGATATAGATCTATATTTATTTACATAAAATATATATATATATATATGGCATATTGAGTGGAAAAGCAGGAGCATTCATTCACTGAAAATACTTGATATGAACTAGGTTTATTGGTCAGGATCCAGTTAAGAAATAAAAAACTAATCTATGTAAAGCAGTGCGTGGTACAAAGTAACAGTTTATTATAAAGTTGATGGAATGGCTGAAAGAACACAAGGGAGATGATGGTGTTGCCCAGAAATCAGGAGCTCCCACTACCCAGGCTGAATTCCATCACCCCAAGCATTGTGGGTGCTTCTAGAGGTATGTACTAAGCAGCAACTTCTATGCTCCCATTACTCAAACTACTGATGCTACTACCTGGGTCCCACAGTCACCTGTAGGTGATTCTGATGCTGCAGTCAGAGGCAGAATGGCTTTCCCCACCCACCAGGTGTCTTACCTCCGGCCAGAGACACCTGTTGGCAGAAGCTATGCAAAATCCAACTGCAACAGTTTTTAAAATGTAATTTTCAGTCTTCCAGGTCCTTGTGAGAGTCAACACAGAAGCATGGGAACAGGGGTGAGTACTAACAAATATTACACAAATGAGATAAATGAATGAATGAATGAATGGTTTGGAGCTATGCCCTTATGGAAAGCTTACTCTTCTGAAGAAAACCAACTTATCTGAGGAAAAAATAATAATATTACATCTGTTACAGCTGCTATGAAGTAGTGGAGATTTGTGGGAAAAGGAAGGATAGGAAGGTTTCTCTGAAAAAACCTGACAATTTAGCTGGTATCTGAATGTGTCACTTGTGTTTAACTTGGAGAAAAATAAAGGGGAACATATCCAGGTAAAGAAATTCCCATAATATGGACATCATATTGGACAAGATATCATTGTGGACACATAATGGACAAGGTATCATTAAAAGCCACTGTGAATAGATGAGAGGGCCAAAGGAGAGGGAAAAATGAGTGGAAGTTGCTAGGGTACACAGGTTATAAAATAATACATAGAATAAAAACCCATTTATGTAAAATAGCATACCAGGATCTATACTGGTTTCTGTACATAGAGAGATACTTTGAAGTTTGTTCACCATAACTTTTTAGTTTGTAGCATCTTCTTCTGAGCTATTTTTTTTTTTCACTTATGAATATACATACTTTATATAACAATACTACTGAAGCAGAACCAAAATCTGTGGTCAAAAAAAGATGACCTAATGTAAGTACTGCCATATATATGTGAAAAATCAGTGATTTTACTTTGAAGGAATATTTAGAAAGCCATATATTTCCAGACAGGACTAAATTCTTAACTTCCTTTATTTCTTGGCTTAAATGCTGTTTAAACAGAGGTTTACTATCCAGAGACATGAATTATATAATTAAATACTGTTGATAAATAATATATATAACTAAAATTCACACATGAAACTATGGTCAGAATAGAAGTCCTGAATTCCTAGACACTAATATCTGGAG
Source organism: Neomonachus schauinslandi (assembly GCF_002201575.2). Lineage (NCBI taxonomy): Eukaryota > Metazoa > Chordata > Mammalia > Carnivora > Phocidae > Neomonachus > Neomonachus schauinslandi. Next base: position 74,229,043 of record NC_058409.1, on the reverse strand, counting down.
AGTCATCCCTGTGTAATCAATCTATGCTCCAAGACTGTAAGAGATACTATGTCATGGCAAACATCTTGAAGGGAAAATTACTTATGGCAGCATGGACCAAAAAGTATTCCAAAGTTCCCATATTACACCAGTAAAATAGAGTGTTAACAATTTTTCCTTAAAAGAGATTTATGGTCGGGGCGCCTGGGTGGCTCAGTTGGTTAAGCCACTGCCTTCGGCTCAGGTCATGATCCTGGAGTCCCGGGATCGAGTCCCGCATCGGGCTCCCTGCTCAGCAGGGAGTCTGCTTCTCCCTCTGACCCTCCTCCCTCTCATGCTCTCTGTCTCTCATTCTCTCTCTCTCAAATAAATAAATAAAATCTTTAAAAAAAAAAAAAAAGAGATTTATGGTCAAAGAATAAACTATATTTTCTTCATCCTAAGACTTTTTCCTTAAAATATTAATAAATATTAAAATATTTAAATATTAAATATAAATATTAAAATATTAATAAAGAAAGAAAGAAATATACTGAGCATGTCTCCATTAAGGTTGTACCAACTTATATTTCTCCAGAAGTATGTGAGCAGATTATTTTCACAATGCTGAATATTTTCATCTCCAAACACTTGCCAGGTAAAGAAAAGTCATACTGCTTTAGTTTGCATTTTTTATTAAAAGCGGTAATGAACATTTATCTATCATTAATTACTTGGGTTGCCTTGTTGAACAGCAATTCTTTGTCAGGCACTGGGCAGAGTGGTTAGTGAAGCAAACCAAATCCGTGGCATCCTGGGGCTCTTCACCTTTTCTTTATTGATATCTATGAACTCCTCATTCTGCATTGCAGCACTGTGTGCAAAGTTTGACTCAGAGCTGTGTTTAATAGTTGCTGAGTGACAGATCACATGAGACCGTTTTTAAGTTTGCTCTGTATTTACCAATGTGTCCTTTTTCTTTTGAATTAAAAAATATTCTTTGAGTACTATTTAAATCCCTGTGTTCAAAATTCATTATCTTATGACATTTGCTTCATTCTTTTTTTAAAAGATTTTATTTACTTGAGAGAGAGTACTAGAGAGAGAGAGCAAGCACAAGTGAGGGTCAGAGGGAGAGGGACAAGCAGACTCCCTGCTGAGCAGGGAGGTCCTCAATTCCAGGACCCTGAGATCATGACCTGAGCCAAAAGCAGACGCTTAACCAACTAGCCACCTAGGCACCTCTGCATCATTCTTATCTGAATTTAAAGTAATTATAGAATACCTCAGATTTAGAGAGAAAAGCATATAGAGGCTATTAAAATTATCCACATACATGTCAGTTAGTTAAATGAAACTAGAAATTTATGTATATATATGTATTTGTTTATATACATATGTATGTGTATACATATCAATATTAAAAAATAAAGATAGTATAATTTAATGGTTCATGTAGATTAAAACATTAAAAGGAGTACTACTAGAACTTGCCAACTACTAAAAAGGCAGTCATTCATGAGAATTTACCCCCGCAATTCTGGGTCTGTTGTTGTCTCAGGTACTCAAAATCATGTATCCTCTATTTATTATTTACTTTGGATAGAGGATAAACACTTTCTGCTTATGGGATTTAACACCAGTCACTAATGAGCATGTTAATGCATGAAAAAAATATTGAGTTGTCAGAGATAGGACAAATAAACAGTTGTTATTTGTACGTGTATAAAGGACTTAAGTTTACTGGTTTATTTCCAATTCTTTAATTCTACCTCACATTTGAGAAGCTGACTTTTTCCCCATTTGAATTGAAACAGATTTTTAATAATTAGAAAAAAATATTAAAATATTAAACTTTATCTTAACTATCTGTATACATTTATGAGATTCCAATAAAATGAAAAATTTTTAAATGATGTGCCACATTAATATATTCATCAACAAAGTCAGAACATTCATTGAAATGAAGATTTTTCTGAAGACAGGTTTTCTTTTTTCCTCCTTCCTTCTTTCCTTCCTTCATGATGGTTTATTTTAAATATGTTTTTTCTGCCCTGACATACATATGTGAACAAACAACTCCAACTGGAAAAAAACAATGTATATCCCTTTCAGTCAAAATTCAAGTAGACTTTACCTCAACAAAAAAGCAGATTTTCCACACACACTGCTTTTTATTTGACTCGCTCATTTTTTTTTTTTTTAAGAGAGGGAGAGAGTGAAAGAGAGAGAGAGATGGGGAGGTGCAGAGGGAGAGGGAGAATCTTAAGCAGGTTCCATACCCAACATAGAGCTCAATCTCACCACCCTGAGATCAGGACCTGGGCTGAAAATACGAGTCAGAGGCTGAACAGACCAAGCCACCCAGGCGCCAATTGGCTCACTCATTTTACAAAGAAGAAAATGGTAAAAGGATAAGAAAACCAGGGAATAAAATTTGATATAATCTATGCAAGTAGCCTTTTATAATTAGGTCAAATTTTATGAAGTTTCTGTAAGTATTCTTTCATATACATTTATTACAAATATATCAATATGACAAAACATTATCAATTATCCAAGAATCAATACCATAACGAGCACATAATTTATAAGAAAAGCTTGCTATCACTGTCATTGTTATTCTATTGAGCCCATGATCTTTTTACTACAACATGAAATGATTATACTGTGAATTTTTTCACAAATCCTTTTCTTAGAAAGATGATAGTTCTGTTATTTCAAACAGAAATATACTGAGGTTTGTGATGTAATCATCTTAGTTCTATATGCTGAATGTTTCAGTGAGCACTCTTTAGCAGTTGTGTTGTTTTTTTAGAAGTATTTTAAGGAAATGTATGAAGGCTCTATGTGCCTAGTAAAATCTCAAGAAATCTGAAAAATGAATTTGTGTCTTCCCTTGTCTTTTTATATCTTCCAGTAAAATTTCATTAAAATCTATCCAAATTTCAGAAAGTAGATTTTATATTGACATTCCAGACCATACATATACTTCCTTTTCTCAAAGCTTCTCAAAATGAAGCTGAAATCTGTTAAATGGATTCTGACATATCCTCCTTTATGGATACATAAATTGACAGAAACTGTTAGGAAGATTTGGCTGGAGAATAAACTAATTTTAACAGTGAAAGAAAAAAAATGCACTCAAGAAATGTAGTGATCTTGCACAAGATCTGAATGAGAACTATAACAAAATGTTTTATTTTTAAGTGGAAAAGAAAATGAGTTGTATAATATAAACTTATGAAAGTTCCCACAAAGGCTAGGGGATAGATGACCTTTAATTCAGTCGGGGGTTGAACCCATGGCAGGAGAGCTTTAGTCCTTGTAACAGCTGAAAATTTCTGGTTCACTGTCATTGATGTAGATGAATCTTAATTCATAGATAACTCTAAGTACAAAAATAAAAACCTGATAACATGATACAGGTGGGAAGAATATTCTTTTTAAATGTACTGCCATTGCCTTTATTATATTGTAAATGTCAAAAGATTTTTAGTTCAAAATGGCAGACTTTGAACACACATGTAATTCCCCCACCTCTCCAAATCTCATTTGGCAGTAGGTGATCTCCAGTTTGAGCTTTCCATCACTGCATCCAGAAGGCAAAACTACCTTGACATACTTTACATTGACCCAGAGCCCACAGTAAGGTCTTCTGTTGAAAAGCGACGCTATTGTGGAAACTAACTGGCAAATTGCTAAGAACATACTAGTCACCCAGAGTCATCACTCTAGTTCTTAAAAACAAGAATTATCAAAGATTTGGAGTAAAGATCTAACAACATAAAAGAAAAGGGACTAAGATGAATTAAAATGAAACATAATGCAAATTATAAAAGAGAATTTCAAAATCCAAATCTCTATTCACAGCAAGGTAAGCTCCAAAAAGGAATAATTGTGTAACTACATGAGAGATGTTAGCTATTCTAAGATTGATTGCTAAAGGGAAAAAAAAAATCCAATAAAATGGATATAGGTGAAGGGTGAATTAATGATCTGGAATTTAAAGCAGTAACACCAAGTGTTGGACAATTGAGAGCTAATAATTACATTTTACCTAATTTTTTTCTCTGAGTCATTTGTAAAATGTGTAATTAATGAACTTGAACATGAAACTTAGGCACAGATAGTTTTCTAAACTTGCCTAAGTTCACCCAGTTACCTAAATCTTAGAATGAAGATTTGAAACTTGATGTTACTTTCTTTACTACTTTACTATTCAGCCTTTTCCAAAAACAACAAGGATAGATTCAGAAAAATCTAAAATCTACATATTAGAAATTCAAGACAGAATAGAATGAAATATCAAAAATAACAAAATTTGTCATTGCTAAAAAAAAAAATCACAAAATTTCTCATGGAATGAGCCTGTTAAGAACCAATCAGGACTTCTTTTTTTTTTTTTTTTAATACACACACCTACATCTTTTTGATGGAATTTCAAAATTCCAAGAAAGTGAGAGCATTCTAAATTCCTTTTTTTTAAAAGATTTTATTCATTTATTTGAGAGAGAGAGAATGAGAGACAGAGAGCATGAGAAGGAGGAGGGTCAGAGGGAGAAGCAGACTCCCTGCCAAGCAGGGAGCCCGATGCGGGACTCGATCCCGGGACTCCAGGATCATGACCTGAGCCGAAGGCAGTGGCTTAACCAACTGAGCCACCCAAGCGCCCCGAGAGCATTCTAAATTCTAAAGAGAAATAAAAAAAGTCTCCTGTACTACAGGTAAAAATGGTTAGAAACACCAGAGACTGGTGGTGCTCAAATAAATTTAGCAGGGTTTATTAATGCTGCAGATGACTGAGAAGCTGGAAAACTGAGAACAACTTCTGAAACTCTGACAGAACCAGGAGACCAAGAGTGAAAAATGAAATTGGTCTGATGGCCATCAGGGAAGAGGGTACCATAGCAGGTGTTTGTTTGTTTATTTGAATTATGAGAGATCCTGAAAGGCCAAACCCTAAGAATGACAGTGAACCAGAAATTTTCAGCTGTTACACGGACTAAAGCTCTCCTGCCATGGATTCAACCCCCAACTGAATGAAAGGTCATCTATCCCCAGCCTAATGCCCTGACTAAAGCAAAAGTAAATTATCTCTAATGAGTAACGTTATCCTGAGTCTCAAGTTAACTCTTACAAGTTTCCACCCATAATGTCCATCATTCAGTAAAATAAATGATCAGTTATGAAAAAGGACAAGAATTACTCAAAAGCAAAACAAAAAAGATAAAACAGATTCACAGGTAAGCTGTACATCAGAGTTACCACACAGGCTTTAAACTTGCTATAATTAATACATTCAGGAGCACAAAGAAGATGCAGGTTTGAGACAGATGACTAAAAACTGTATTTTAAAAATCAAGTGGAGATGAGTATATATTTAAGAACCCAATACATATGTGTTTAAGAACAGATCAGATACAGCTAGAGCCAATGATTAACCTTGAAAATAGTTCAGAAAAACACACCCAGATTAAAGTATCAGGATCACAGGATTGGCATCCCAGCATGAGAGAAAGACAGCAAGGCAATGTAAAATTTAAACGGACAAGGGCAAAGAATTTTCCAAAAGCAAAGAAATCAAAGCATGGATCTACGAAATCCCAGGCTCCTAGACCTCACTAACAAGCTAACATCTGAGTGTGTGTCATGTGACACGATGAGAACATAACTATCTCCGTCCAGTATTAATGGAGCTGTTCCATATGGAGCCTCAGCTAGACAGATTTGTGCTGCAGACTCCTTACCTGGGCACATTCATCTCATTAATCTCAGAGAGACATATGGGATGCATTCTATGATGCTGGAAACAGTAACCTCTACACAAAGCACTTAAAAAAATTCCCAAGGAAACAAAAGTTCAAAGTATCTCCTATTTCACACCCAGCTTCCTTAGGCCAATTTGGCCTGATCTAAATATTTCCTTGAACTTAATGCTGGATAATGGGAACAGAGGTCTGTTTCCTCGACATGTCACCATTCATGGCAAGACCTCACACTTTATCTTCCTGCTGCTTCCAAGTAAAGGAGAATCAGGCTGAAGTACACCTCTCATTTTCCCCATCCATCACTTTGCATTTGGATTTACATAATTCCTTGCTATGTTAACAAGTGTTAAATGGTCATAAGTTACCATCTTCTCAGAAAAATTCAACTTTAATCATGTCTTCTGTTTTCTATTAATGCTTTTTAGTTTTAAATTCTCCAATTTAAAATCTCTACTCCTCTTTTCTTTTTAATATTCCTTACATAATTTTGTCTATCCTTTTATTTTCCAATTTCTGGTTAAATTGTTTTCTCTGTATCACTTGCATATAATAGATAGCCAGATGCTTGTTCCATGTTTATGAACCTTGTTATTTTCAGTGAGAGTTTAATACATTTGCTTTTATAGTTGGGACTCTTACTAATTATAACTAAATATAAACTATATTTTATTGTTTCTATGATTACTTTTGTTTGGTTACTTACTTTTTTTTTTAAGATTTTATTTATTTATTTGACAAAAAGAGACACAGCGAGAGAGGGAACACAAGCAGTGGGAGTGGGAGAGGGAGAAGCAGGCTTCCCGCTGAGCAAGGAGCCTGATGTGGGGCTCAATCCCAGGACCCTGGGATCATGACCCAAGCCAAAGGCAGACGCTTAAGAACTGAGCCACCCAGGTGCCCCTTGGTTACTTACTTTCCTGTTGAGGTAATTTTTCAAGGTCACCAAGCATTTTCTTTTTATTATTCGTATTTTTGGAAGAGGAAACTCTATCCTGATCTTAATTTGACCATGTATGTTGTAGGCAGAACCACCTTGGTTTTATAACTGATCTGGAACCTATTTAAAAATTTCCTTCAAAACTATAGTCACAAGTGTTTACTTCATAGATTTTTTTTTTTTAAGATTTTTTTAGTTATTTATTTGAGAGAGAGAGACACAGCGAGAGAGGGAACACAAGCAGGGGGAGTGGGAGAGGGAGAAGCAGGCTTCCCGCCGAGCAGGGAGCCCGATGCGGGGCTCGATCCCAGGACCCCGGGATCATGACCTGAGCCGAAGGCAGACGCTTAACGACAGAGCCACCCAGGCGCCCCATAAGTGTTTACTTCATAGATTTAGACAGTAGTTTTCCTGTTGAGCTTAGAGGCTTGGGTTTAAGCAGCAAAGACTGTGGATTTGGTGGGAAATTTGTGTTTTCCTGTATTAAGAGAACTGACATGAGTGCACTCTGCCTAACAAGGACTCATCTTGTTTTTATGTGGATGCCTTTGGATTCTGCTTTGTTTCTCAGTCTAGGATGAGCTGTTGAGGCTTCATTTCTCATAGAAATAATCAATCCAAGGGACTTACTTGATAACTTTTTCTTTTTTCCCGATAGCCAGAGGAGGGACAATCAATAGGCAAAACTTAGAGGTTTTGACTAATATTGTTATAAATCAACAGAAAAAGAGGAGAGTATCTTTTGAGACTGCCTATTACCACCATTTTTTTTTTATTTCTATCCCTGTTCATTTTTATTTTTACATTTTGTTCTGAATGACCATTATTTAGATCACTTCACGGGTTCCTACCAGGCAGATAAACACAAAATGCCAGATTCTGCTAGTTCTTCCTTCAAGTGTCTGGTGGCTAATGATTTACCTATAGTGGTGATAAAGGCATTTTAATCTAGAGTGATCGTCTACATCTTTTCTCCCTGCTCAATGACCTCCAAACTCTCTCATTAATTTCTTCTTTAATCCCTCTAGCTACAACCTGTCTCTTTGGATAGTATTAACTTACTTGATCTTTAATCTCTTCTGAGGTAGCTTGTTCTTTAGTTCATATTATCTCTTTCAGCATGTACCTCTTTATCCCTCCTGTGGTCAAGTGCTTTCTGCTATAAACCTATCTATAGCTTTTCATAGACTTGGTTTTCTTCTCTAAGAGGCTGGGAATGGGCTGCAGAGAACTTTAAAACTGTGATCAAAATCCCTGTGGATAAATCCAAGCACATGTATAGATAGAAATGAGGAGCTGACTTAGCTGCATGAAATATCATCAAGGTGATGACTGTGATGGTAAACAGCAGACAAAGTGGTGGTTCCACTGGGAGGAGAGCTGAGATGAAAGTAAGGTGGTAGCAACAGTCGTGGTGTTTGGGTGAGAGCTATAATGACAGCTATATTAACACCACCAGCAATAGAAATTGGCCATAACTGCAACGATGAGGGCAGTTATAGTGGTATTTTGAGAGAGAGTGATGGTGGTGATAGCAGAAGTGGTGGTTGTGGGTGAGAGTGATGCATCTGATCTCCTGAAAAATCTTCCCTTACTTCTTCATCTACATCTATCCTGCCTGAGCCCCCTTCCCTGGTTATGCCATCAGTGGTGACTGGGAACATGAGACTCATCAGCCTCTCTCTATAAGGGATAAGAGTTTACTATCTAACCTCATCGTTACAGCTAAAGAAAGATGCTCCCCTAGGTATTAAATGGAAGCTGGAAGGTATTGGCCTATAAAATGAATGATATATGTACATTTATAAAATAATAAATCCATTTTCTCAGCTACAGTATAGGGATTCTAATAATACCTCCTCATCTGATTGTGCAGGGTAGCTAAGAAAATACCACTTGTCAACTACGGTAGCAGGGCTTCATATTGGCTTTTGAGAACACTTTTTCCCTCCTTTTCTCTCTCTCTTTTTTTTTTTCTTAAGATTTGTAGGCCAACCTGGTATGCAAACTGTTATTTCAGTTGGAAAAGCTTGCTTTTGTAGAAAAAACAGCTCCATGTTTCATGAAACTGGTTCACAAATTAATTTTCAAAACACGTGACTATAGAGAGGGAATTGGTAGGATCTGGTTTCAACAACTGGGTAGGAGATTTATCCCAAATGTCAGGAATAATGTTCCAAGACATCTTCCCTCAAAACGCTTAATTTATGGCTTATTTTATAAAAGCTGAAGAAGAAGAAGATAAGTCTGTTGTATTTTGTTTTGACCTTGATCAGGAGCACAACACTTACTACAACAGACAACACAGATGTAGGTAAGAATGCTCAGGTTAGAAGTTGAGGCATCGCAAAAACACAGAATATTTTCCTCTAATGAGTGGTTCAGATTACAGATTTTTCAGAGAGTACTAAAGGAGAGACATTTTCAAAAACAAAATGTACTAAATGTGAACTTTTAGCAGTTGCAAATCCACAAGCTAAGGTATTTCTTCTTATAGAAACAGACAAGTTTGGCCTTCACTTCCCATCAGTTCTGACCTTGAAGCTAGAGCCATCTTTTCAAAAGAAGTTTCTCATCATTCCATCTCCCTGCTTTTGAATTTTTTTGAGGGGTACCCAATATTCTCAGAATAAAGACCACGATCTTTACCATGGTTAAAAGATCCAGAATGATTTTGTTCCAACCTATCATGCCCACTCTCACTTCACACTATGCTCCTCCTTGCTCACCCCACTTTAACCATTAAAACTTTTTTCATTTCCCCTCAGGCAGTGTGTCCCCAAGGCCTGGAATATTCATCTCCCCCAATGGTCCTCTTTCACACTGGAGGGAAATGGATCATTAATTCAAGGAAGCCTCCCCCCTAACTTCCTTACCTAGGCCAAATTACCCCTTTGGTGGCCCTCATGACTCATTTCCACGTTATTCACAGTGGCAACTCACATGAGTTTAAAAGATGATGGGAACAATATCTTATTTTTCCAAATTAAATTTTGAACTCCGTGAGGGCAGGGACCGTGGCTGTTTTTTCCTTTCACTTATGCTTCCAATACCTTCCATGGTGCTAAGTCCTACTAGACACACAGTAAGTATGTGTCTTCTATTCCAAATGACCCTTCCTTAGCAAATCAGGTAAGGTGAAACCACAAGTCACACAGGAAGTCATTAAAGTCCAAGGAGAGAGGAATTAAAATTTTAGTCATAAGGGCTAAAGTTTCTCAACATTTTCTTATTGAGGAATAAAGTACATATATATTCAGAATATAACATTAAGAGTTGATAACTGAATGTATTTATAATTATATTAATAAAGATACGTATGCCTATATTTTTACATTGAAATTCTTTTTCTGGGATGAAGGGTCTATTAGTCTAAAAAAAGTTTAGTTGCTATATCCAACCCATCCAGGTACTGCCATAAAAATTCCTGCAATTGGTAGATGTGATATTCTTAAGAAAATATTATCATCAAGTTTCTGTTTCCCAAAAAAAATCTTAAAAAGAGATAATATTGCTTGCAGAGTATTGTTTTATTAAGCAGGAGTTCTTTACAGATGGGCATAGTATCTATGTTTGATTGACAGTATGGCATTTTTACATACAATACAATGACACAATTAATGTTGCAGGTCTACACTCACAGTGTTTTTTAGAGAAAGTATGAATCCCATTCTCACTAACTCCTTGCCCTACCCATCTTACTCAGTGCTATGGCTGAAGTTCTAAACATAATAGACCACACAGAGGTGACTTCAAGGACCATTGCTGGGGAGAGCAGAGATCCTTGAACATATCAAATCCAGGTAGAATATATAGGAGTAACAGAAACTAAATAATCCCCCTTCCACTACATATGTATCATTCACTCGTGCTAGAAGTTAGAGGTTAAGCACATAAAGCCCTTAAAAGTGGCTGAAGTCATCAGTGTGGTGAATTTATGTTTCTAATAGCCACTATTCATGTGAATCCACCCATGCATTCATATTTTATTCATTCCTCTGTACTATGCTCAAATCACTAAGACCTTATTTTCTGCCGTGTATCTGAGAAACCTGCTCTAATGTTCTGCAATGGAACTGGATTATGTTATAAGGAAGGTTCCAAACACATCCAACTGTCAGGATCAAATCCACTACCTGGTCCACTATCAATGGTTTTTGCCTGAAGGAACCAGTGGTCATGGGAATCTAACTGCTCGTTCCTGAATATTACACTCTAACAGTTATGAAGCCCTAGAATTTTAGAGGATTATGGAAACAGATCCTTTTCAGTTCCATCCCCAACCAAAGGCAAATGCACAATTCCCTGTGAACATCACTCTATGTAGGCTCCCATGCTTCACAGCATCTGGCGAGTCTCTGTCTCCTATATCCCATTCCTAACCAGTTTTCTGTTACTATGTCTCCATATACCATTCCCTCTTCTTCAGATATATTGCAGTATCCACGACATACAGACAGATAATTCCATGTCATTATTCACTGTGCTTTCAATGTGAATTTAACCTCCAACATGGCCTTTCGGATCATCCCACGCTCCCAGTCTTAAAACTCAACTGCCAGTCTCACAGCCCAGATCCTCAGGCCTTACTGAGGCCAGAGTCTTGCATTTCACTTCTTTGAAAGGAATGTTTGCAAAAACATAATAAACAGGTTTACAATTCTCTTGGCCCAATGGGTGTTAATGGAGAGAAAAAGCAGTAGGCCTCACAGGAGCTTCCTTACCTCAGCCAAAGGATGCCACATTTAAGACTTACGCTCTGTAACTGCTTTATTGCAGTTTCCTATGTCAGCAATCCAGCTCACAGGAAGCAAGTCATGACTTGACCAGTCAAGTTTGAGTGTATAGTCCTCAACAGCAGGTGAGACAAACCTTCTTTCTCCCTCCAACTCATTCCCCATACCCATGGAATCAGCACATAAAAATATATTTACCTTATTATTTACCAAGACAGGAAAATATCTCAATGCTAAAATAAACTGCACTAGTAAAAGTGAAAAAGGAGAATGGTTAGGTCACAGTTTTGTTTTGTTTTGTTTTAATTGGTACTCAAAAGAAAGATTTGCTCTCCAAAATCACTTTCTGCCCACTCCGATTCTTGTGTGAGTGTTTTGACAAAAGCTTTGAAGAAGCCTGAAGATGTAGGAATCAATATTGAGATTATACTAACTGGCCTATAAACAGTTCCTGTCTTTGCAGCCAAAAACGCAGGATAAAAGCCACAGAAAGAGGCCATACTTAACTGATTTTTATACAAGAAACAACAGAGTGTCCATGATAGAGTTGGGAGACATGAAATCTGTTTTTTTTTCTGTTAGATATTTGATTTCTAAATCTTCACTTAGAATATATTGGAGGCAAAGTTGGCAAGGGTTTTTAGATGGTGTCTGGAAAACTATAAAGTTTATATATGGGAGGTTTCTTTATTCAACATTTATATAAAACTCAAGATAGCTAATTTTAGATATTTGGGTAAAAAAGTATCTCCCCGTGATAGGCTACCTGCTTTAATATCCTTCTCATAAATATGTGAGGCAAGAGGTCATAAAGGCTCTATAAATTGGGCACTAGCAAGCAAGACAGGAAGTCCCAAAATGGCTTGAAAGAACCTTCAGCCAAGTTATATATGAGCCTCTGTGTCACAGGCAATTTCTCCTCCTTTTCCAAGGCCTGGCCTCCCTCTCTATCAGCAGCCACCTCCTTTGGGCATCCAGGCCTTCCTTAATTTTCCAAGGGTGAGAACATTTAAAAACTAGAGGGACGGATGGAGGATTTGCTTAAGAGCAGACTACCTGGGCGCCTGGGTGGCTCAGTCGTTGAGCGTCATGATCTCAGGGTCCTGGAATCGAGTCCCACATCCGGCTCCCTGCTCGACGGGAAGCCTGCTTCTCCCTCTCCCACTCCCGCTGCTTGTGTTCCTGCTCTCGCTGTCTCTGTCTCTGTCAAATAAATAAATAAAATCTTAAAAAAAAAAAAAAAAAAAAGAGCAGACTACCTCAGGGAATCACAGTGGAGGTAAAACACCAGGCCCCAGGAAACAGGAACTAGCGCGAACACAGTGACAGAAATTCGTAGACAGTTCGTGAGGACTGCAGTCTGTGGACTACCAGCTGGGACTACAAGCCAGCCCTTATCCTCGGAGGAGGGTGAGAGAACAGTGGTTAATAGACTGAAAAACCACATTGGAGCACCAAAGAAAGATCTCCCCATGGAAGAGATGTTGGTAAGGCAAGCAGAAACAATGCCAACGCACTGCTCTAGAATGCAGGTAGTCTTGTAAAAAGAAAAAAACTGAACCAACGTTTACCCCACGTGGGCTTAATTAAATACCAACAACTGCATTCTGTAAAAAGCAAGCTGCCTCCTCAAAAGCCAATTTCCAAGTACCTCAAAGTAAATGCAAATTTACTTCACCATCCTACTAACTGTAGCACTGTCATTTAAAAATGCTAATGCTAGTATTCTAGCAACACTATTCTATCACTTATAAGCATAATAAATTCCACAATACGTATTCAAATAAGGTTATTTAACAAGATGAAGTGCATCTATTTTATTTCAAATTATCAGCCATCTAAGAATGATGGTTCAAGATAGCACCTATTACACACACAGCCTGAGAGGCATATAAAAAGACATAAAATGTATTACTCTGTGCATTCTAGCAGATTTGGGTCAGGGGAAATACAATTTTTAGGTTCCCCAAAAAAGGCATATTTAAACTGGAATTTGACACAGTGGGCCCAGGGCTCTTCTAGACCATTCCCTGGTGATTTTAATAGGCTCTCACTGATCACTCTGATCTCCCTTGTTTTCAAACATCAATAGCAAGAGTTACTATAATTTTAATTATTTCTGTTAATTCTTAATAATTTTATAAGAGCAGAAAATGATAAGTAGTTTAAAAATATACCATTTAGTGTGAAATTATATAGCTGGACTGTAAGAAACAAAAGATTACTGTTTTTATCATCTATTCAGGACATTAAATTTGGGAAAAAAAATACTGATGGTCTTAAAGTTCTATTTCCCTATTCTTCTTACATTGTACTTTCTTTACTCTTCTAGTTTTTATTCACTTGGATAAACTGAATTGAGCACCCAAATGCTCAATCTTGATGAATAAGAAATGGGCTACATTGTGAGTGAATCTTTTTCACTGTTGTTAATCATTCCCATAATTTAAAAATTATGTAAATAAAATTATTTTTAGCAAATTACAAACGCCTGTGCTTCTCCAGTTATGGAATTGCAAAAAGATAAGCCTGAAGCAAATGGTATACTATTTTTTTACACCAAGTCTCACCTTCTAGTAGTCCCAATTCAAAATCAATTTTTCCCAAGAAAATGAGCAACACTTCTTTTAAGAAGAAAAGGAAAATCTAATATTTATAACTAGGAAAAAAATAAAAAACTTGTTTTGTTTTCAGTTAGATATATACAGAAAAAAAACCCCTTAATTGTTTCTTCTTAGATGCCTGACAACCTGAAAACTAGCTCAGTAAAACAAAGAGACATATAAGAAAGAGCAAATGCCATTACTTTCTCATATCTTTACACAACTATGGGATTTTTCCACCAAAAATATGGCTTAAGTATGCTGAGCAAGGTGATTTTATTGACAATGCCACCAGCTATCATATTCAAAACATGCCTTACTTGCCTGAGTACCTTGACATAGTTTAAAATCTATGGGTTTTTTCTTGTTATATAAAGGTTTTCTTTGCTTTTATGCACATCTGCCAAAAGTCAGTCCTTCTGACATATTTAAGGAACCCAGAGTCATAATTCCACAGATATTCTAGAAGTATATTTTCCATCTGTTTATTCTTCCAGCATCAAAAAAGATATTAATGAACTATCAACTAATCACTTTTAAGCAGCTCCCTCATAAAACATAATCTTTTCAATAATCATATTTGTTTCCACCCTCTAATTTGCATGTGTTAATTTAAAAAAAATTTAACAGGGGTAACTTCATGATAATACCTTTTTCTAGCATGCCTAGTTTATTAAGCAACTATTTTGTTAACCTACTAAATAGCTCCAAATACTTTATTAATATTATCCCTTCTCCTTGATCTAATTTTTTTACTTCCATTCTGTGAAACTGTAATGTTCCAAGAAATGCCAGAGTTTTGGGAATAACTTTACTTGAAAGAAGTGAGCAAAGTCAGGATGATAAAACATTTTGTGGTAATAGCCTATATTTACCTATCATTAGCGCATATTCCAAGTCAAGGTCAAAAGCTTTATTGTTCTAGACAGCAATAAGAAGCAAAACTTTTATCAATAGCAAACTTACAGTTGACTATCTACTGTCTCTGGGCCATACTGAAATAAAAAATCCATCTTTATTAACCACTGATAAATTGCCTAACAGTCTGTTAATTTAATCATTCACTGATTGATTCAGCGAAGAATTTTTTATTGAGGGCATAAAATGTATCAACAGTAGACTAAAACACCCTCAAGATTACTGTCTTACTGGGAAGAAAGACAAATTATGACAGTATGCATGACAAATAAAATAAGTGAAAAATAAATGAGGTACAAAAGTAGACTAGAGAATGGAGAAATTACCTCTACAGACAACAAAGAAGTCTTCACAGAAGAGGAAATCACTAACCTCTTAAAAATTAGAGTTTACTGGGCAGAAAAATCATAAAAAATAAGTGCATTCAAAGCAGAGAAAATCTTGTGTGCAAGAGCGTGTAACAGCAGGTCATTATCACCTCCACGTAACGTGACTTGGGTGAAACTGCACGACATGATGCTGAAGAAGGCAAGGCCATATTGGGAAAATCTTTGAAAGACAAAATTAATTTAAAAGACCCATTTTAGAGATAGGAAGACTTAAAGGAATTTCCGAAGAAGATTGCTGGTCTATCACAGCTAAATTTTAGTTAGCTAAAACAATCTGTGGTGGCAAAGACAGACTGGAGGGACAAAAAGACAAAAGGCAGAGGGATCACTTAGAGTGTCATTACAGTTAACAAGAATAATGTTGAAGGTATAAATTAAGGCCGTGCACCAACAGCCTTTGACACGATCACAGCCCACCCATTCATACAGATCTCAGGCACGACTCACTATCCTCCTCTCCATCACGACTATTTGGTAACCTCAGCATTGGAGTGACTGATAGAACACCCTAAGCTTTTGGACCTTTGAACTTATCATCTCCAAAAGTTTGCATCCTCAGCCATACAAACCCAAACACTACATTTACCAATAACTGGGCTGCCTTTGATTTTTTAATTTCACACTCTCTTAAACAGCACCACTGGGCACCATGTTCTCTTCCTCCAGTAGTATTTCTACAGTCAATGCTTTGACCTCAAAACTGCAAATTTCACTATCTACATCACCATGCTCTTATCTTCACTTGCTTTCCTAGCTAGTTTAAATTTCATGCTCTGATGGCGAATTTTATGTGCCAATGACCAGGGCAGGGCTTGCTCCTATATTAGGCTTAATGTTACTTCTGGGTATATCTATGAGGGTGTTTCCTAATGATATTAGTATTGGCATCAATAGACTAAAAAAGCATATGGCCCTCTCCAATGTCAGTGGGCATCATTCAATTCACTGAGGGTCTGAACATAAAAAAAAAAAAAGATGTCAAAAGGGAGAATTCAGTCTCTTAGCCTGACTGCTGAGCTGGAACACTGGTCTTTTCCTGACAGGTGATCCTGGTTCTCGGGCCTTTTGACTCAGACCGGAACTGCATTATTCATTTTTCTGGTTGCAGCTTTCATTCAAACTCCATAATCATGTAAGACAATCCTTCAAACATACATATCTCTTTCTCTTACTCTGTGTAGGGGGAGATAATATGAGCGCGCATGTGTGTGTATAAAATTTCCTATTGTCTGTTTCTCTGGAGAACGTGACTAATGCACAAGGTTAATCATTCTATCATTCTCTTTAAAACATCTTCACAATCCTACGGACTGCTCTTCTTCTATAAACCAACTCCAAACTTGCATAAGCCCAATTTTCTTATCCTTCCAAGGCTGGTTCTCAGCAGTCCAACATTCTTGAATAAAATATAGATATACACTCATTATTTGCTATCTAGACACAATAATTTATTTAGCATATATTAAGTGTTTATTATAAGCCAGACACTGTTCTAGGCCTGAGAAATGCAGAAATGAACAAGACAAAAGCCATGTCCTGCTGGTTTTTTCATTCGAACAAATGAAATCTATACACAAAAGAGGCAGATGAAAAGTAAACACATAAAACAATTTTAGTTAGCAATAAACAAAAACTTCAAATCAAGTTAAGTGGTTAGAGATTATGATGGGAAGGAAATTGGATTGGGTCATCAGAGAAAATCTTTCTGCAGAGAAGAACTCGGGGCTAAGAATTAAATGGTGTAAGGAACAAATGCTATGAAGATCGAAGAAAGATGAAATGTCTGCTTTACTCAGTGTTGAAGACATGGTTCTTCAGTGCCCTTACAATGGCCTTCCAGGCCCTAAACCAAGGAAGGTCCTTGTCACTTCTCTGACCTAGTCTTCTTTTGATTTCTTCTTGGCTTACTCTGGTCTAGACACACAAGACTCCTTGGCCAGTACAGGATGGCATGCTGCCATGTTGGAGGTACACAGTGACAGTTTCCTCCACCAAGATCACTTTTCCCCAGACATTTGTGTGGCTCACTCCCTCCATGAGGCCTACTTAGAACAATTCCTGGCACATAGTAAGTGCTATATTACATGCTAGGAATTTTTTTTTTTAATAACTTGATCTTCATTTTGGGTGCATCCACTAGTTTAGTAAGGATGTTCAGCATTGGCCTTTTAAGGACTTCCCAATCTTCTTCCTGGCAATGGAGGCAGGTAAAAAGGAGTCCCCTTACTACATACTTCTCCATTAAAAACTAAAATAAACAAGCACTTCACCAAGAAAGAAAACACATCTGTGCTATGCTTTTAACCTGAAGATCATGATTTTGAGACCTCTGGTCTAAGGGCTTTGCCTTTGGAAAACCATGATCAATCACAATTTCTGCTTTGTACCACATCACATTGCTCCCTTAAGGCAACTGAACACAGTATCTACTTAGTGTTTCGAGAGGAGTGATGGAAAAGGAGAAAATATACAAACAAAATAGTGAAAAAATAGAAATAGTTTAGTATCTCAGAATATTAGTCTGCCATCATAGATTTTATAAGTTGTTTCATGTACCAAAGGATTGCCCTAGTTCTTTGAAACTTTGGTGTATCAGTAATAAACAGGTGAAACGCCTTTGCATTTCATCAGGAATTTTAACTATCTACTTCACATTTTTTATTAATAAGAATGCAGTTACAACAGAGCTTCTTAAACTTTAATGTACAATGAATCACCTGGGGATCTTGTTAAAAAGCTGAATTTGATTAAGTAGTTTGGGGATGGTGCCCGTGGTTCTGCATTTCCAACACACACTCTGGATGGTGATGCTGGTTCCTGGGCTTTCATACGAGCTTGGTTTAGCTTTGTCTCTCTTAACAGAGCCCATATAATTGCTCTGTATAATGTACCTTGATGTATGCAAGTTAAAACTTATTTCAAAGAATAATTAGGAAATTTAAAAGTTGAATAATTTGCACTGGGTTTACTGAGAATCAGCAGTACAACACATCTATAATTTTAGATAGTAGTCCTCAATATTGCACACTGCATTATTCAATTCTAACTTTTCAACACAGAGGACTGGAATTTGGGTTGTATACTTTTTAAAGAAAAATGGTTAGTTGAATATTTTTATGAAAAGGAGTTTTGATCTTTTATTTAAAAGCATGTTAGTGAGAGAAAATACTTCCTCTCTCTCACATACACATACAGCAATGATACGATTCACATGGTCTTGTTTGTTGTTTATTGAATTACAGCCTTAGTAAAATTTTAACTAGAACACATGCTCTGGCATTAAAAACAAAAACAAAAAACAGGAAAGTACTTAACACTTTAGACACACTTACTATTACAGAACTTATCACCTCAGTGTGGAATACAAGATATCATTTTTTTTTTAATTAAAAAACAAGGTTGAAGGGCACCTGGGTGCTCAGTTAAGCATCTGCCTTTGGCTCAGGTTGTGATCCCAGGGTCCTGGGATCGAGCCCCTCATTGGGCTCCCTCCTCCACAGGGAGCCTGCTTCTCCCTCTGTCTCTGCCTCTCTCTCTGCCTCTCATGAATGAAAAAATAAAATATTAAAAAAACAAACGAACAAACAAACACAAGGTTGGAGGGGTACCTGTGTGGCTCTTTCAGTTAATTGATGACTCTTGATTTCAGCTCAGGTCATGATCTCAGGATCAAGATCAGCCCCGCACTGAGCTTGGAGCCTGCTTAAGATTCTCTCTCTCTTCTTTCCTTCTGCCCATCCCCTCTCTACTCGCATGCCAATGGTGCATGTGTGTGCTCTCTAAAAAATAAAAACAAAAACAAGGTTTATATAAATTCTTTTGTGAAAATTCTAATAAAAGAAAATAGTTTATTTTGTAAAGCTTATGATCAGAGATTAAAACCATACCTTCTGCCAACATGTTTTTTATCTCCATGGCCAAAGAGAAAGTGTATTCACTAAATATTTCCTTAGAACACAGCTCCCACCCAGAGTTACAAGTATTACAATTTTTATTCACATAAAACAAGAGAAAATAATTGTAGAAGTTTGTGTCTATCTTAGTTCAATTCCTCATAAGCAGAAAGAATAAACAACTTCATACCAGCTAAAAATTAGACCAGGTTAAAAGTTTGAGAGAAGTTTATTGCTTTGTTGTTTATTTAAATCTTGTTAAAAAACAGAAATATTGCAAATTGTACATTTTTAAAGCTATTCCTGTCCAACAGATTTCTTTTGGCCATGTGGATATTGCTCACCATTCTCCAAGCTCCATGCAACTTTAGCTATTAGTAGCATTTGACTTTTTTTCTAAGGAATGTCTAGGATACCACAACTCTTTGTTCCCCTGATTTATTCCTCTTATCATTCTAGATTCAATTTAAGAACCATCCTTCCAGATTTCTGTATTGCTTGTTTATACTTCAGCAGACATTTTCTTCTTCCTGTGGCCACATTGGCATTTCGTATGTATTTCATATAGCACCTGTATCGTTGTATTAAAATAGGTTGTTTACACATCTTCTCTAGCTTCACTTCTCATGCTTCACTAAAGCAGTCACTGGGACGGACCAGATTTCTCTCAAATCTACTATACTACCTGACTACAATATAGACTCTATCTAGGTGGTTGATTATTTGGGTAAAGGACTGGGTGAATCAACAATACATTTTCCCTTCAATATGTGGACTTTTAAAACACTTAAAATATGGCCACATCTAAGTTTAAAATAACACCTGCATTATACCATATAATCCTCACCGCATTTTCAAGAAAAAGGAGTAAATTTTAATTCCACCAAAGTAACATGGAAACTGAGGCTCAAAAGGTTAATTAATATATCCAAAGTCACATAAGTCATAAATGACTATTAATTATTAATTCAAAAAATTTGAATTCAGACCTCTCGGGTTGTATACTCTATGATAGTAAGGGATGGACAACTTGAAATAGAACATTTGCAGAGGGAAAATTCTGACTCACATTGAAGTATTCCAGACAAATCTAAGCCTGTGAAATACCTAAAATCCACTATCTGCAAGAATGCTCCAGACCCTATCACTCGTCCGAAATATTTTAACCCTGAGCTGAACTTGGAACTTTGTTCTAACAGGGATTTGAGCATTTTTAAACTTGGCCACACTCTATTATTTCATACTCTGAAAATGAGGTTGCAGTTTTTTCTCTGCATTCTATAAAATTCACAAACCACCGGGTGCCTGGGTGGCTCAGTTGGTTAAGCGACTGCCTTGGGCTCAGGTCATGATCCTGGAGTCCCTGGATCGAGTCCCGCATCGGGCTCCCTGCTCGGCAGGGAGTCTGCTTCTCCCTCTGACCCTCCCCCCTCTCATGTGCTCTCTCTGTCTCATTCTCTCTCTCTCAAATAAATAAATAAAATCTTTAAAAAAAAAATTCACAAACCACCGATTTACCTCCACTTTTGAATTCATAATACATAATGGGGCCAAAGAGGAGCAAGAACTAGAGGAAAAATACAGTAACAATATAATTTCGCTGCATTTCATGCTTTCTTGTTATACTTTTATTTTAGAAATTTGTTTTTTTGTAACCTGGTGAACTACAGCTAGCAGTTGATAAAAATTCATTTATTAAGAAGAGGTTAAATAAAATTTATTGTTAAAACAAGTACCACAAACTATATATTACTATTCACACTATTTCATTACATACCATGCCAACAAAGAAAACTGAATAAAAGGAGAAAATATACCACAGACTTGCTATTTTTATTTGTTTTGTATGGGTTATAGCCTATTAGGAGTTTTGAATAACTAACAATAATCCTACTTATACAAACTGGATTTTCACTCAATAAAGAATGACAGAACAGAATTCAGCTTAACAGGACTTTAAGCAAAACTGGAGTGAATGAATACAGTACAGAAATCATTTATGTATAGCTTCAGGTTCCACACTCTTCATGAAAAGAGCTATTGATTATCTAGAATAAAGGACACAATAGCCAGTCAGTAGCACTTTGGGTTATTTTTCCAGATGAGGCAATAGGTTTTACTAAGCCTTTCAAACTCATCCATAGGATGCTTTATTAAAATCATAAGTAGCAATGTTGATCCCATGTCTTTCTCCCAGGTACCACAACTGCCTCTTCCCTTCTCCCTATGAATCCCTAGCTTTACTTTATACCAGAATTTACAGGAAAACAAACATTTACAAACCAAGTAAAAAATACAGTTTCCCTTCTTTTTAGTCATGATTAATAAAATGTATCAAGCTTCTTATGATTAACACCATGTGTTAAAGATCTCTATGTATCATGGGTGGGCCCAGAGAACACCCAGAAGAGACAAAATGTATCACTTCAAACTTTGAGAAATATGACCACAGTAAAACTGAGTGAATGGACATGAACTCCATGATTAGGCAAAACCGACCAGGAAGAGCTCAGTGGCTAGACTGTATATGGTATAGGGGTACCTCCTTGAATCCACCCATTGACCCCACTGTTTCTTGTGCCTCTGCTTTGTGTTTGCAAAAGTGCTATCAGTGAGGGTAGGTAAAGCACATACTCTCAATGTTGAGCTTTTCTGTGAACTTGGTCATGATCTCAGTCTTAACTAATGAAGTATTCTAAGCAATTGAAAATGAAAGTTTGGAAGTGTTCAGGTAATTGGAAAAATGTTTTCATTCCAAAGACAAGTGTGGAAAAGAAGAGGAGCCATCAAACTCGTGTTTTCTGGAAACCTCATAATTTTAAACCAAATTTTACACAGAAAATAAAAAATACAATAACCTGGCATCTTTAACTCAGTATTTAGTAAAAATTTAATGGTGGTGGCTTCAGTGAGGACTCCCATTCATGCTTTATTACTTTAATAAAACAACTTTAGTATATTTACGATTCTACAGCAGTACTTTTTTATGAGTTACTGAAAGTAAACTGCCCTTGTCAAAATAAATAAAGTACATCTCTGGATTCCACATTGCTGATTTTATAATGTTGCCTTTTAATGTTCATTGCTACTCATTTGCACAATTTAGTCACCTCTTGGGAATTCTCAAGTCATTAGTGTGAATTAGTATAGTATTAAGAATAAAATGACAGATCCTTCTAAGAATTTTTAAAGAAATGCACTCTTAGGCACAGATTAATGAAAGTAACGTATCTCCTACATTTACAGCTCCCACAATGAGAGCAGATGGGCCACAAATAACGTTTTTCCTAAGTGGTCATTTTTAGTGGCAAAACTGCCAACACAGCAATATTGTAAGTCCATTTCTCCAACACAAACTCACAGAAAAACTCAACATGTTGTAGCAGAAAGAATCCCGAAGAGACTTTGGATAGGCGTCTTGGTCCTGCTCTGGCATTGTCTAAATGACTCCATGCATCATGTGGTTCCTTCATCTATCCCGAAATGGTGCCTTCCACATTATGCATACTCTTGAGTTAGGAATATCTGGCAATGCCCAGAGAGTTGATAAACTACTTTGTAATTTAGAGACCTCTTTTCTATATGTTTCTTTTTCACAATGGGAAAAGCTCATGCAGAAGTAGGGAAACCGTAGCACTTCAAAGAAGTTTATTATCCATGACCACATTGCTAGCAGGTGCCAGAATTAGTACCAGAACTTACATATTCCAAGTCCTCATGGGTCTATTGTTTGATAAGGAAGTGACCTCAGCCCATTAAGCCACAGAGATTTCATGTTTCAGGAAGAGTGGTTTTAGAGCAGAGAAAGGTACCTGAAGACTTCACTAATACACACTCCTTTCTGAAGTGATACATCCCCCACCCCAACCAAACTTCTTGCCTAATCTTTAAGGATATTGTTGTTTTTTTAGGACTACTAACTTTTAAAATCACCCTGAGCAAGTTTGTTTTTTTGTTTGTTTTAATGCTCTTGTAAACTCTTCAAAAGCATCATTTGTAAGGTCTCTTTGGAGAGGTTATTATCCCCAAATTTAACCCATGGTAATTATAAGAATACTAAGCTCTTAATATATTCCTTATTTACTTTAGCTTAAAATAAAGAATTTCCAATTATGTAACAACTAAGAAGATGTTGAAGCTATATTCATGTGTCATCAAGCACATGATAAGCGATTATGGGAAGCCTAATATAAGAGAGGAGATATAAAATGGGTATTTAAATTAAATCTGACTACAAATATTAAATATGAAAGTAATGACTACTTTATTCTTCTTAATATTCTTTAACCCAGAGTAAGTATGTATACTGTTCCTTCCTCTGTGATTCTTTATTCTCAACCCACACTCCAACACTTTTTTTTTTTTTTTACCACAAGCTTGAAGGCTTTATTTTTATTTTTTTTAAAAGATTTTATTTATTTATTTGAGAGAGAGCATGAGAGGGAAGAGGGTCAGAGGGAGAAGCAGACTCCCCGCTGAGCAGGGAGCCTGATGTGGGACTCGATCCAGGGACTCCAGGATCATGACCTGAGCCAGAGGCAGTCGCTTAACCAACTGAGCCACCCAGGTGCCCTCCAACCCACTTTTTTGCCTGAAGAACTGCTCATAGGGCTTAGGTCCCAGCTAATATATCAGCCTTCAGGTGTGGCTTCCCTAGACAATTAAAGCCAATTTTGTCAACTCCTCTTCCGTGATAACCCAGTTTATTCATATTTCTTTTTCAAAATTTTCTAGTTTCATTATAATTTATTACTTTACATGTTTGCCCCAGCCTTCACTCTGAGTTTCTGACGTCAAGAACCACGTTTAGTGTTTATGTATCTGTACAAGTGTGTATGTATGTATTGACTGGTTGACTGATTGATTGGTGGCCGGGGTATACTTAGTACCTACAACAGAGACTCGGTAAGAGTCTGGAATGAGGGAATAAACGAGGTGAGATGATAGAAAATATCTGAAATCTGCTGACTAAAAAAGTCAGGAGGTCCATGTAATGAAACTGAGCGTAGTATTTCTTTATAATCCATATATAACTTGCTACAGTAGCAGGTGTAACAACAGAATTTTAAAGAGGCCAATAGGCAAAAGCATTTGTATATTTTGATGGCAATATAAAGTGAATAGAGATAAATTAATGATTATAATAGTCCATCAAAAGGTATTGCTTTTCCTCTTCAAATTATCTCTTATCTCTTCTTGACAAAGTCAAATGGATTCACTAATTAGTACTAATGAACAGAAATCTTTAGGTGAATCATTTACTTCCCTTTGAAAGGAGGCTAAATTAACATTAAGATGGGTCAAAATTAGACCCAGAAACTTCAAAAGTGATTGTTTAATTGAGTGCATTTAACTTATCATCCCATGATAATTGATAGCAAAAGCATGCATTTAATTGGAAATCCCCATGAAATAAAGCAAGACATACTGAAACCCTATTCTGTATTTTTTCATGAATCACTTATCTTTTAAGAAAAATGAAGTTACTGATATATTTAGCAATGAATTTTCAGCTGTCATATAATTTAAATCTTTGACAAGAAAAATTGGATAACTTTGATGTCTGACTTCTAAAATTAACAAACGATGCCAGATTTATGCCAGAGTTAAACTGCTCACTATAAATATGCAGACTCTTTACCCTGAATAATTAGTAACACAGGTCACAAGATGAAATTCCAGACCAGCATCTTTAGATTTTAGGGTTGTTATCTCAATGTAAACGTGAAAAACCTAACTATCTTATCAGATTAGAAGGTCAATGAACTTTAGTAAAAAGGCATAAAAGAGAATGAAAAAAGTCAGAAGAGACACAGTAAAATAAGAAACACAAACTGACCTCAGATTTGACCCTTTATTTAAAAGGAAAGAACCCAACAACTGTAAGATAAAATCTATATACTAAATACAAAGTCAAGGAATGTCTGAAACCGGGAAAATCTGGTGGATGGCAGAAATGAAACTCATCACCCTGCCCCCCACCATCAATCATCAGGTTTGGGCTCATTATCAATCCTGTGTTTTCTCAGAACAAAAGCAGACAGGTGGAATCTTCACAACCCTGTAAAACCTCTGGGGGAGGGGAGGGTGGCAGAAAAAAGGACACAAGTTTCTTATCCTTAGCATGCATTAGAAAGAGATACTCCTCACTTCCCAAATTCGGGGCCGGGGCAGGACACTGAGAGTAAAATGGGGCTCATATGACAGAGCAGTGATGGCTGACATGGGTACTGGGAGCAGGGCAGCCACAGGACATGAAGGGACAGAGAGGACAGCATTGCTGAAACTGCGCCCAGGAAGCCCCTATAAGCCACACACAAGTGACGTATAAACCCAAAGACAGACTTCCGAACTCATCTCCTTCCTTCACTTAGTAGTTCTGTGTACTTGTTAAGTCAGAGGACTCACTAAACCTGTTTTCTTTTTTTTTTTAAAGATTTTTATTTATTTATTTGAGAGAGAGAGAATGAGAGAGAGAGCACATGAGAGGGGGGAGGGTCAGAGGGAGAAGCAGACTCCCCGCCGAGCAGGGAGCCCAATGCGGGACTCGATCCAGGGACTCCAGGATCATGACCTGAGCCGAAGGCAGCCGCCCAACCAACTGAGCCATCCAGGCGCCCCCTAAACCTGTTTTCTTAACTCAAAAATAAGAATATCAACAAAACTTAAAGAATTTATTTTTACCAGGCACGGTTTCCTGGAAAACTAGAAGCAATTTTATGTGTTCTAAGCATGAAGGGTTAAATACAAAGGATGAGAGAATTACCCAACCATGAGACGAGTCGGGGAGGGAAGGTCAGGGAAGCCACCCTGATGATCTCAGCCTGGAGCACTGCTAAGGGTTTCTCCTAAGCTGACCAGCTAGCTCCTGCACATATATGGAAACTCCTACTGACTCTCTGTCTACAGCAGGGAAACGGGGGTTCTCAGGAGCCAGGCAGAAAATCGGTGTCCATGTCTCATCTGCACAGCTTCTGGCTAAAACTGCTTTCGGAGAATAATGGCTTCTCCTTGCTTCTGCCTTCCTAGTCAAATGAAAATGCTTTTTACCGGCCTAGGTCAACTAGGAATCTACAGAGAGATTCTAAAAAATGAAGGCTTTGGCTTTTCTGCATGGCAGAGGAGACCCCAGGAAGACATGGTGATGATCCAACTACCCAGCACAAATGGAAATAGGAGTAAATTAGGTTATGCATGACAAGAGTACAGTAAATAGTGGTACCACCATCATCATCATCATCTTCTCTACAGGCCAGAAAAACCTGTTGGGCAACACTGACTGTAGAAAAGAGACTATGTCTTAGTATTTGCTTCCAGGCACAGAGAGTCTCTTCAAAAAAAATACAGTCTGGTGTTTCCTCAAGGAAAAAAAAAAAAAATTACGTAGGAGGTTTTCTCCATACTTTGTATTATTTTCCAAAATGTTTTTTGGTGGAGCCATATAACTTAGACAAGGAAAGGTTAAACAACATTATTTTAGGGAGAAAAAGGAAAGTGGAGAAGGAAGTTGGGGAAGGAGGGAAAGAGGGAGTAAAGCGTAAAAGCAGCTTGGATTTTAGCTGTATGCTCCTGGGACTCAGTTCAAGCCAAAAGCTTTTCCTCCTTGTTCTAGGTTACTCATAACTGACATGCCTAAGGACTGGAAAAACACCTATTGTATCTTTAATTAGCAAAGAACATGACAATGAGAAGGACAGATTTAGTTAACAGCTTCGAAAGCATAATCAAGCATAGGAAATAAATAATCTAATTGGTAAAAATCACTGACAATTCAGCAAACTCAGCAGACTGACACCACATATGCCTCAAGGGCTATAAATTATAACACAGAGAAAATAAAATGTATTGACACAATATAAAAGTTTATCATCAACAAAAACCAAAATATTTTTGAGTCTCTCTGATAGGCACAACTCTGTGCTGAAGAAGTTGCGGCAATGACAGCCAGGGTCGGGAGACAGAGCCAATGACAGATAACAGCACAAATCAGCTCATGCCGCATGCCTACTGATGGGAGCAGTGCAAGAGTCAAGACAAGGATGCGGTATCTGAAGTCAAGACTCAAGAGTGGTTCTCACTCAGAGAAAGTCAAATAGAGTAAGAAACTAAGTTCAAACTAGGAAAGAGAGCAAGAAACAAGGGGAAACAAAAAGAAAGTGACCGGAAATGTTCCCAGAGTTCCATGAGCCGTAAGGCTATCCACATATACACACTGGGGAGTTAGTCACTGGGAGGGTGGTCATCAATCAGTATGGTCACACTGGAAGACTCCCTTATGGGAAGTTAAGAAGAAAAATAAAGACCTAAATGGTGCCATATATCAAGCCCATGAATCTGGGAATAGGATGGTAAAAGATGCATTTATGGGACGAATTAATCCAAATGACCAAGGAGGGCAAATGTTTTCCACATGTACGCTGTGGGTCGTAAAGTATCCTGTGACCACGCATACAAGAGTGGTACATTTCGCCACAGAGGTGATCATGTTTACTCTGGCTGCAGCCTCTTTCTTTTACCTGTTCAAAATGCATCCCTCCACGTAGGTTTGCAGCACTCCAATATATTCAACGCTGTATTCAAGATGAAGAATTTTACTCACTTCTGTTCTCGGGCCCTTTGATGAACATTAAACTGTTTTTCTTCCTAACACCTTCTGACACATTCTCACAATAGACTAAACTGGCATTAAGGACTTCACTGGGTTGTAACACCTAATAGATTAGAAAAAAATTCAGGTCACTCATTCAACAGAAGGAAACAACGAGTTTCCTTCAGTGTTCTAGCTGCTCTCTTGGTTACTGACAACGCAGTGTATTTAAACTGCCCTTCCCAACCAACAAGGCCAGCTTCTCGTTGCTTTCAGAGTATAAATACCACACCGTGGCTTTCAAATTCTTCTACACCAGGCCCCCAACTTATCTCTCAGACACATCTTTGAGTACAAGCTTCAAATAGCACATGCTTCATGAGCATTTTCTTTTTTCTCCTAAATGAAATGTGGCCCTTCCTTACATAAAGCATCTTTTCTTCTCTTTTATAGAACGTTGTATCTTTTTTCCAGTTAAATGCCTTTTTGTGATAAACTTCCCTCAAACCTTAGTGGATAACAACAGCAGCTTATTATTTTTCATGTTTCTGAGCCATGTCTAGGAGGTTCCTCTGCCGAATTTGTCTGTTCTCATTTATGTGTCTGCACTCAGCTGGGAGGGGAGCTCAGCAGGAAGGGCCCTTGTGGTCTCACCTGTGCCTGGCAGCTTGTGCTGCTGCCAGATGGTATCCCTCCATTTCCTGCAACATGTCCGTCCATCTTTCTGCAGGGGAGATTGACCTAGCGAGAGTATGGTCTCAGAGCAGCATTCCAAGGTGACAAAGAAGGACATTCCAAGGACACAAAGAAGGAAGATATCTTGAGGCCTAGACTCTGGAGATCACACATTGCTTCAGCTACATTTTATTTGAAATAAGTCACAATGCCACCTATGATTCAAGGAGTGGTAAAAGAGACTATTGCTTGATGGGAGAAACTAAAAAGAATTTATAGCCATATTAAATCTATCACAATCTGTCCTCTGGTTACATAAGTATTTCTAATCCTCCCACATGTAAAATACATTTATCTGTTCTCAAGACCCTTGAACGTATTGCACATAAGTAGCACTGAGCTCAGAGTCCAGTATCTAAGGATCTGTATTTTGTCCAGAGATCTATAAGCTAAAAAGAAGGTGATGTACCGCTACCCACCCCCAAACACATCCATCCATCCATCTAGCCTCCACCTAGCATTGGTAATACAGAGGCAGAATAACCTCAATAGAAATAATGTGAACATATAACCTCAATGTGAATGGAATTTAGTGATTCAGAGTAATTCTGAAATCCAGCCCATCACTTACTGCCAGTTGCTGTAATTCTGAAGATAGAGAATGTTCTTTGATCATGGTCCCTATGCGCTCCCTAAGACTGGTTCCCTAATCCATCGTTCTCCTAAATTCTTGGTACCTTCTCTGGATTCTTGGTTCTGCTCTCTAAAATGCTTTTCTTTTCTTTTCTATAGCCCCATGTTTGTAATTAAGTAGTTATGATGGACTGCTTTCTGCTTTCCATAGGCCTCTTTTCTTTTTCTTTTTAATTTTTTTAAATTGAAGTATAGTTAACATAGTGTTGTTAGTTTATACAATATAATGATTCAACAATTCTATACATTACTCAGTGTTCATAGCTTTAAGTGTATTCTTTTTTTTTTTTTGAGTATAGTTGACACACAATGTTACATTAGTTTAGGGTGTACAACATAGTGATTTGACAAGTTTACTCTTTTCTTTTTTAAATGGCTCAGCTCCTAAAGGTTAAGTCCTTGAGAAAGACATACAGGTAAATTTCTTAAATCAATCTATGATTTAGATTCTTTTTTGTCTTTTCTAATGTGGATTTTGTACACTAAATGGAATTGTACTATATAGAAACTTATAAATCACATTCAGACAGGGTACATAATTCAGGATAAACCATCAAAAAAGTAAGAAACTGACTTACAAACTCTTTTTTAATTATCATTATGTTCAATTAGCCAGCATATAGCACATCATTAGTTTTTGATGTAGTGTTCAACAATTCATTAGTTGCGTATAACCCCCAGTGCTCATCACCACACATGCCGTCCTTAATACCCATCAGCTGGTTATACCCTCCCCCCAACCCCTCCCTTCTGTAACCCTCAGTTTGGTTCCCAGAGTCCAGAGACCCTCATGGTTTGTCTCCCTCTCTGATTTATTCCCACTCAGTTTTCCCTCCCTTCCCCTGTGGTCCTCTGTGCTATTCCTTATGTTCCACATATGATTACAGAGTTTTTTTGGGGGGTGCTAAGTTTGATAAGTTCTTTATAGATTTTGTCTTTATCTGATAAGACATTTGCAAATATCCCCTATCATCCTGTATCTTCTAGCAAACCCTTTGAGTTTCGTGGACTGTTTCCTTTGCCGTGAAGAAGCTTTTCATCTTGATGAAGTCCCAAAAGTTCATTTTTGCTTTTGTTTCCCTTGCCTTTGGAGACATGTCTAGCAAGAAGTTGCTGTGGCCGAGGTCAAAGAGGTTGCTGCCTGTATTCTCCTCTAGGATTTTGATGGATTCCTGTCTCACATTTAGGTCTTTCATCCATTTGGAGTTTATCTTTGTGTATAGTGTAAGAAAATGGCCCAGTTTTATCTTTCTACATGTCACTGTCCAATTTTCCCAGTACCATTTATCGAAGAGACTGTCCTTTTTCCATTGGATATTCTTTCCTGCTTTGTTGAAGATTAATTGACTATAGAGTTGAGAGTCCATTTCTGGGTTCTCTATTCTGTTCCCCTGATCCATGTGTCTGTTTTTGTGCCAGTACCATACTGTCTTCATGATTACAGTTTTGTCATACAGTTTAAAGTTTAGCATTGTGATGCCACCAGCTTTGGTTTTCTTTTTCATCATTCCTCTGGCTATTTGGGGTCTCTTCTGGTTCCATACAAATTTCAGTATTATTTATTCTAGCTCTGTGAAAAATGTTGATGGTATCTTGATAGGGATTGCATTGAATGTGTAGATTGTTCTGGGTGGCATAGACATTTTAACAATATTTATTCTTCCATTCCATGAGCATGGAATGTTTTTTTATTTCTCTGTTTTTCTCCATTTCTTCATGAGTGTTTCATAGTTTTTGGAGTACAGATCCTTTACATCTGTGATTAGGTCTAAACTTATACCTAAAGAGCTGGAGAAAGAACAGCAAATAAAGCCTAAACCAAACAGGAGAAGAGAAATAATAAAGATTAGAGCAGAAATCAATGAAATAAAACCAGAAGAACAGATCAATGAAACTAGAAGTTGGTTCTTTGAAAGAATTAATAAGATCAATAAACTCCTAGCCAGGCTTATCAGAAAGTAAAGAGAAAGGACCCAAATTAATAAACTTATGAATGAAATAGGGGAGATCATGACCAACACCAAGGAAATATAAACAATTTTAGGAACATACTATGAGCAACTATATGCCAACAAATTAGGCAATCTGAAAGAAATGGATGCATTCCTGGAAATTTGTAAACTACCAAAACTGAAACAGGAAGAAATAGAAAACTTGAACAGACCCATAATCAGTAAGGAAATTGAAGCAGTAATTAAAATCTCCCAAAACACAAGTCTAGGGCCAGATGGCTTCCCAGGGGAATTCTACTAAACATTTAAAGAACTATTACCTATTCTTCTGAAGCTGTTCCAAAAAATAGAAATGGAAGGAAACGTTCCAAACTCATTTTATGAAGCCAGCATTACCTTGATCCCCAAATCAGACAAAGACCCTATCAAAAAGGAGAATTACAGACCAATATCCCTGATGAACATGGATGCCAAAATTCTCACCAAGATACTGGCCAGTAGGATCCAACAGTACATTAAAAGGATTATTCACCATGACCAAGTGGGATTTATTCCTGGGCTGCAAGAGTGGTTCAAATCAATGTGATACATCACATTAATAAATGAAATGACAAGAACCATATGATCCTCTCAATAGATGCAGAAAAAAAGTTTGACAAAATACATCATCTTTTCTTGATTAAAATTCTTCACAGTGTAGGGATAGAGGGAACATACTTCAATATCATAAAAGCCATCTATGAAAAGCCCACAGTAAATATCATTCTCAATGGGGATAAACAGAGCTTTTCCCCTAAGATCAGGAACACAACAGGGTGCCCACTCTTAACACTGTGGTTCAACATAGTACTAGAAGTCCTAGCTTCAGCAATCAGACAACAAAAAGAAATAAAAGGCACCCAAATTGGCAAAGAAGAAGTCAAAGTCTCATTCTTCAGTGACGATATGATACTTCACGTGGAAAACCCAAAATCTCCACCCCCAAATTGCTAGAACTCGTACAGAAATTCAGCAACATGGCAGGATTTAAAATCAATGCACAGAAATCAGTTACATTCCTATACATTAATAGTGAGACCGAAGAAAGAAGTTAAGGAATCTATACCATTTACAATTGCACCAAAACCCATATGAATTCTGTATCCTTTTGACATAATAGTCTGTTTTCTGTCAAAATAGGACATCTCCATCACCTCTTACTATTACCTGATCCAGCTGAAATCAGTTGTCTAAGAAGCCTTGGTTCCTTCCAGTATGGAAAGTGTTAAGTACAAATTACATAATCAGGAGGTTTCCTGGTATCTTAACCTCTTGATTAGAAGTCAAAAGAATAACTGAGAAAAAGGAATGACATGATCAAAGGACAATACTTTGTGCAAATACTTTAGGAAAAAAAGATAACCTGAGACTTCAATAATTTTTTTAAAAAATATTTGCAAGTTAAATTTAATATTTTATTCTAACTTTACCTGTTTTCTTGTATTTTGATTTGACATTTGTCCTCATTTTGCAGACACCTATGCATTTATTGTCTATTTTTCTTGTTCCTTCTCCTAGGTGTTAACTTCACTAAGTGTGAACAATAAAATTGCCACCATAAGGAAATTGGACAGTCTCAACTTTTTTTTTTTTTCTTAGCTGGTTTATCAGTATGCTAAGCAATGTGAGAATGTATATTTAGGCTGCAGATCTGGCTCATTAATCATCTATTACCATATTCTCCTAAGTAGTAAAGCTCTTGTTAATGAAACTGATGGACAGTGAAAAACAACCTAATGAGTCCTTCAATTTTGCATTAGTGTGTTAGACAGCAAAAAGGCATATAGAAAACTAGGTATTTCAGAGCTGTAAGACCTGAATGAAATTCCTATTTCACATCTTAGGTGAAGCACTAGAAATCCAAAGAGATAAAGTTATTTCCTCAATGCCACGGAGTTATTATTTAAAAAAAAAAATTGTCTAAAAACGGTCTGAATGAAATGCATTTCTTGCCTTTTATATCAAAGTTGTATTTACTTGGAGGAAACCAGGTGAATATTCAGCTTTATTTTTAAATATGCTTAAGTGGAAGTAAAATAGTACCTAAGTACTTCTTTGAAATAAGTAATTATAGCCACAGGTAAAAAAAAAAAACAAAAAAAAACAAAAAAACATTAAATTATATATACAGTATTCTCATCATGGAATTTATTTATTTATTTTTAAAGATTTTATTTATTTATTTGAGAGAGAGAGAGCACATGAGAGGGGGGAGGGTCAGAGGGAGAAGCAGACCCCCTGCTGAGCAAGGAGCCTGATATGGGACTCGATCCCAGGACTCCAGGATCATGACCTGAGCCGAAGGCAGTTGCTTAACCAACTGAGCCACCCAGGCACCCTGGAATTTATTTTTAAGTAATGCTTAGGAAAGGGCAGTATGATTGAGAAAATGTTTATGTCATAACAGAAAATGTATCCATGCCCAAATAAGAGTTTATATGTCATTTCTTGACTGGATTATTTGTTTTTTGAGTGTTGAGTTTGAGAAGTTCTTTACAGATCTTGGATACCAGCCCTTTATCCGAAATGTCATTTGCAAATATCTTCTCCCATTCCATGGGTTGCCTCTTAGTTTTATTGACTATTTCCTTTACTGTGCAAAAGCTTCTTATCTTGATGAAGTCCCAAATAATCCAATCAATAAATGGGCAAAAGACATGAATGGACACTTTTCCAAAGAAGACATACAAATGGCCAACAGACACATGAAAAAATGTTCAACATCACTCGGCATCAGGGAAATACAAATCAAAACCAAAATGAGATACCACCTCACACCAGTCAGAATGGCTAAAATTAACAAGACAGGAAATGACAGATATTGGTGAGGCTGTGGAGAAAGGGGAACCTTCTTACACTCTTCGTGGGAATGCTAGCTGGTACAGCCACTCTATACTGAAAAGAGTATGGAGGTTCCTCAAGAAGTTAAAAATAGAGCTACCCTATGACCCAGCAATTGCACTACTAGGTATTTACCCTAAAGATACAGATGTAGTAATCTGAAGGGGCACCTGCACCCCAAAGTTCATAGCAGCAATGTCCACAATAGCCAAACTGTGGAAGGAGCAGAGATGTCCATCGACAGATGAATGGATAAAGAAGATTTGGTATATACATGTATACAGTGGAATATTACTCAGCCATCAGAAAGGATGAATACCCACCATTTGCATCGACATGGATGGAACTGGAAGGTATTATGTTGAGTCAAGTAAGTCAGTCAGAGAAAGACAATTATCATTTGGTTTCACTCATATATGAAATATAAGAAACAGGGCAGAGGACCATAGGGAAAGGAGGGAAAACAGAATGGGAAGTCATTAGAGAGGAAGAAAAACCATGAGAGACTCATAGCTATAGGAAACAAAGTGAGGGTTGCTGGAGGGGAGGTGGGTGGGGAGATGGGGAAACTGGGTGATAGGCATTAAGGAGGGCACATGATGTGATGTGCACTGGGTGTTATATGCAACTGATAAATTATTGAATACTGCATCTGAAACTAATGATGTATTATAAGTTGGCTAATGTAAAGTATAATACATTAATACTTAATGTATTATAAGTGGGCAAAATTAATTAAATTTTAATTTAATTTAAATTAAAAAAAAACAACAACACAGAACCCAACTTAAAAATAGGCTTTCACTCCCCAAAAATGGAACTGTTTCGGCATCAAAATAACAACTGTGATGTACAAAATAGTGCAAATAAATTAAGTTTCATTAAGTTCATAATGATATTTTAAAACTTATGGGTTATCTTTAGAGGTTACTAGAGTACCCACTCATTGTTCTGAAAATTGGTAGAGGGAATAAATAAGTACTTTTCCTGCTTCCATTTCATGAATTATATTTAAGGCAAGCAAACAGTATAAGGTAGGACAGCCTAAAACCAATACTACTGCAATAAATAAAACAGAAATAGTATGTAAAGATCTAAGAGCAGGAATTTTCTTGAAATCCCTTAAGCAAAATTTTCTTAAATTTTTTTACGGTCAACAGTTTTCTTAAATCGCCCTTGAGTGTTGATGTATTATTCCCTATGCTCCTACCAATGGTGTAAGAGGATAGACCCCATCTCTGAGCTCCTCTGGCATAGTGCTCCCTTCCTTAATTTGAGCACAGTAACTATGTAATTTCGATGTTCCTCCAGGAGAAACAGAGAACCTCACTTTGGTGCATCCTTACAAGTGTATTTTTCCCACTTTTTGTAAAGGCAACCTTGAATTTTATCCCAACATCATTTGTGCTAGTTTTTCAACCCCAAACAAATTTGTATACTTTAGCTTAAAATCTTCACTAATTTTCAAAGCATTTCCACACGAATTATCTCATTTGATTATATATAATGTTATTTTGAACAGTATTACTCATTTGGAATGTTACCAGGAAGAGGTTTTTTTCAGGAGACAGGATGGATATAGGGTGGAAAGATACCTTACTGGAAAGAGAGAAGAAGACAAAAAGGAATAGATTTGAGTGGGATATAAAAATAACAACTTGATGGAAGTGAAAGAAAAGTTTGGGGAGGTTCAACATAAAATGAGAGAAAAGATGAGGAAGAGACATACGGAGATAATCGACTCAAAAAAGAGTATATACACACACTCACTCACACACACATATATACACACACACTCATATATATATGTAAAAAAAAAGAGGAAATGGAGAAAAGGAGGAAGGAACAGGATGGGAAAAGCCTGATAGATTCAATAGGTTCTCAAGTATGTTAATCAAGTTATACTGCTTATACCTCATTGTGCTGTCTATTTGATCTGTGGCTATTAGAATAAGTTACAGTCCATAATTTATTATCTCTGTCCTTTGAAAGGCTAATTGGCTTTTTTTACAGTTAAAAACTTCTCAGAACTCTTTAGCTGTTTTTATCAAACCTTCAACTGGCTATAAATGTATAACCACAGCAGTCCCTTGGGAGAGATGATTCAATTGCTAAATTGTCATCAGAAGAAAACACCTATCAGACCAGTTTTTCTCAAAGTGTGGGATTGTTTTCTAGCATCAGCCACCTAGGATCCTTACCAAATGCAGATTCTTGGGTGCTGGCAGGAAACACTGGATCAGAATTTCTGAAATTGGGACCCAGGAAGTTGCATTTTTAACAAAAATCTTAGGTATTTCTTATATATACTAGAGTTTCTCCTGCTAATAGAAAGAGAGCCAAGAAGCAGGCTGGGCTAATCATCTAAAGTACCTTTATCAACGATTGGATCAGTATCTTTCAGAAGGAAAAATAATAAAACCATAGTTATCTGGTAGTCCTCATCCACTGTAGGGGAAGTTCAAGAAAACACCATTCTGCTCAGAATCACAACATTTTCACTTCCTTCTGTAAATGGTTGAAGCAAAATACAGGTATCTTGAAATTTCAAGGAAAACTAAACAAAATTAAAAAGCAGACCAATGGCCTGTAATTATGTGGCATTCATTCCTTTCTCACGTACTCATTCTTTATCATATTCAATGTCATTATCACCCAAAATGAGAGAATGGGAAGATTAAAATAGGAGTAAGAGTTCATTTGAAAAATCTTAGAGAATTTTTGCTTTAGAGTCAAAGACCAGGGAAGCAGGCTATCTAATGTAAATAAAAACCCTGTTGCAACTTGTTTTCAAGGCAGATGTAGGGCAAGATCCAGCAGGAGCTTACATCTGTTACATATGTGCCAGTCTTCCACTGTAGAAACTCTAAGCTATGCAATCAAACACATTCTTGCTCACCAAGGGAGGCTAAAATCCATATGGCTCACTTACTGCTTGTTCTTGGACAGAATCCTGATGGGAACCATGTGACAGACCAAATAGATACAGATTTTAGGGATACTAGTTGAATAAGATCTGACTGACTGTTTGGAAACCATTTTTGTCACCATATCAAGTATCTTTGGACAAATATACCAGAACACTCCTTTCTTGCTGAGTTCAACTTGTTGGGCAAAGTCCAGGGTGATTTCTGTTTCACCAGATCTTGAAAAGTCTCAGAGGTTCCATGTGAGGCCCAATCAATGTGGTATTCAAGAGACATAAATGGATCTAGAAATTCTGAATGATACTGAACTTAACCAATTCCTCATCAGATCTTAGAATACCACTGAACTATGAATAAAGAATGAGCAAAGTGTCCTCTACAAGGTCATTACAGGCTTGTTCATCTATTTATGGGAATAGAAAATAAGACTGCTCATATTTGTTCTATTATCTCTCATGTGGTTGTGAGAATTATTTAAGATCACTTATTTGAAAATTCTTTGGAGTGTCTGGGTGGCTCATTTGTTAGGTATCTGACTTTTGATTTCAGCTCAGGTCATGATCTCAGGGTTATGACATTGAGCCCCACATCAGGCTCTGTGCTGGGTGTGGAGCCTGCTTAAGATTCTCTCTCTCCCTCTCCCTCTGCCCCTCCCCTGCTTGTTCTCTGTCAAAAAAAAAGAAAGAAAGAAAGAAAGAAAATTCTTTAAAAAGTATAATGTAGGATTAGATCATATGATACCATTCCAGGTTAGTTGTCCCTAGATACTATGTCTATATTAACATTCCAGAGGAAAAAAATCAAATAAATTAAATTTCTGCACATGCATTTGGGTAAATATCACATAAAATGTGATTATGCAGAAGAAGTTAGTTATTGTTTACTTAATATCTGCTTATTGTTTCCTCTTACCCTTCTCACATCTCATTTACATGCAGGGTGGATCCCCAGCCTTCGGTGATGTCCTACTGATTCCTGTAATTTATGCTCTCTTGTTATTCACCTATGGTGGCTAAATATAGCAAAATGGAGTCTTTAAGTTGTGCATATGGAAATTTTTGCTAGGTTTGCTGTGCTAACAGTATATGGACAGAATGAATATTCCCCTCATTTTCTGCTTTTATTCTTCAACATCCTTAGATGGTGGCTTCCTTTTTTTTTTTTTTTTTCATTAAGTATAAATTCAAGAGGTACTTAACAAGATGAGTTGAAAAATTTCTGACAGCTCATATAAAATTTTCTCACCTAGATTTCTGTACAGTAAACTGTGCCAGGAATATAAGAATGCTAACATTTATTTTTTTTTCTATATATACATATGAATGTTATCAACCCTTATAGCCCCATGAAGTACATAATTCATTATTCCCATATTATATATACCTCAACTGCAGAACACAGCGGTTAACTGACAGTAAATGGCCAAGCCCAAGTTTGAACCAACTGTATTGAATCCACAGATGACTTAGTTCCAAAGCTCCAAGAAGCAAATACCAAAATAGAATGAAAAATGCAAAGATTTTACTTGGGGAAATACCTGTGGAGAAATGGAGAAAAAGCCAGAAAGGATGGGAGAGCTGTCAGACCATTACACAAATCTCTAGAGAAGTGAAAGAGAGAGAAAACGGATGGGGCAGAAGTGATTTAGATGCAGGGCAGTCTAAGGAAGGTTTGCCAAGGTTGTCAGAGTCGTGGGTCAAAGATAGCATCAGAGGAATGCCCTGTCTCCCAAGACTGAGCCTCCCTTCATCTCCCTGCTGTGCTCAGGTACCCAGCAGGAACGGCCAGTAGGAAGTGCGCCTCAGTGCAAAAGCAGCTACAGGTTTTCGGAGCATAGCATGTGGGGCCTGCGGTCAGTTATGCTCCTTATGCTCTCTGTACCTGCAGGTCTACATGGCGCACTCTCAGAACCAAAACATAGTCTTAACTACACAACACTGCCCAATAGTCTGAGGCGGGGTGGGGGGTGGAGGGCGATGAGGAAAACCAGAAAAAGCAGTCCTCTGGTTAATTTTAAGAATGAGTATAATACAATGGACAGAACGCCGTAGTAAATCCAGTATAACACGGATTCTATAAATCGTTGCGTTCTTCCAAGTGACAGCTGGGATTCTAAAAGACTTCCCTTAAAAGTCCATATAATTTATGGAGGAAAGGTAATAGACAGTTGCTTGGATGTATCTCAGACAGATCTGAAACATGGGCTCACGAGGGTTGGGCACAGCTGAGGAAGTCAGCCTGGGAAGCTGAGTATTATGCACTCAGCACTGCTGAGGATGCCCATAGTTACTTAGACCTAAGAAGCAGTTTGGCACATAGCTGGAGACTCCAAAGCCTTTGGGAAGGGTAAGAAGGGTCTAAAAAATTCACCCCATCAGATGGTATTATCTATACCAGGCAGTTCTTTTGAGGCTTTGAAAACCAGTAAGAGCTGTTCCTCTAACAGAGATGCATGTGAAATGCAAAATTTAGATTGAGAACAACCTAAATATAGTAAGTTGTTTCTTTGTATACATTTAAATTAGAGCCTTTAAATGAGTCTATAAGCATTTTCCTGTCAATTGCTTTTACCATATGACACTCAAACAACCGAATTCTTGTATTAACCAGCTTAACTTAGAAGAGAAAATCCCGAAGTCACACAAAAAGGTCCATGCAGTTACATATTTCAGAAGTCCTCATTTTCTTCTGCATGGCTCACCATAACAACTTACTAGATATTCCTATCCCAGCCTCCCTCCCACTATAATGTATCCTACACACCGTTGTCAGATGAATCTTCTAGAGCAGCAACATATAATGAAAACCAAATATGCAAGTGTTTGAATTCCAAGCATTTCTGATCATTTGTGCGACTCAGTCACAAAAATCTAACACTCAAATTACTCATCTGTAAAAAGTAAACAAGAAGGGTTTTCAGCCGCAAATTTGCATTTCATTGTCTGCTACTGGACACTAATTGTTTCTCCTTTTCCAGAGGACATGATGTTACACTTTATCAGTAGAGGGTGCTAGAGGGACACCAGAGGTAGGAGTTTCTCCTGGGTTCTGGTGAGCCTCTCTCCCAGGTTCCTGAACCACATAGGACTTCGGCGGTACCCAGCTCCAACATCACGCGACAGCCAACAGCACCTCTGGGCAGTAGGCAGCACTTCTCTTGGAGCGGCTTCCTTGGCACACAGCTGAGCAGCTGTGCAGAAGGTACGACCATCTCTGCACACCCCTTTGGATAGCTTTCCCCCTTGGCTTTCAGGGCACTCTGAGGCTCAGAACTTTTCCATGGGCAGCTTCCCCAGCACCCCGGAGGAGGATTCCTAGTGGGTCTTTTTTTGCAAAATCTCAACCAACTTCACCATCCAGTGGGCCATGGAAGGAAATCATCCAGATTTGTCTCCTGTTTGGGTACTAGATGTCAGCCCTAACTAGGAGCAGAAGCTTCAGTCTGTATTCACTATATTAAAATTCTTTAGTTTTCCTTCCCCCTAACTAGTCAATCCCGTATTACAGTAACTTTCCACGTTTGAATTACTGTGTGATTTCTGCCTCCTAATTGGAACCTGGTTAATACAGCAGTAATACACACTGCCATAGGATTGTTAATTGAAATGAAGGATATAAATTTCAAAGTGCAGTAATATGCTAATGGCAAAAGTGCTTAGTAAATTGTAACTGCCAATATTATTACTGGAATTTAATCCTGATAATGATAATTCCTAATCAGCCAAATTGGAGAACTCACCATTTTGCAAACACACTTGTTTCTTATCTCTATGTCTTTGCTCATGCTAATACCTCTGGTTAGATTGCCTTTGAACCAATCCTTCAAGATTCAGAACCTCTGGAAAAATACCAGAATTCTCTCCTAGGGTTGTTCAGCCCAAGCACAAGGGAAACTTGATTTCAAAGCAAATGCTCTTGGTAGCAGTAAATTCATTTCAATCTAATAAACACTGTTTTAGCATTTTCTTTATGCCCAAAATTATGCTATTCGCAGTAGATACCAAAGAAAAATAAGGTAGCTTTCTGCCCTCAAGTCACTTACACCCCATTGGTATACACAGAATCGATGACAAAGAACTATATGTGATTCGGCTGGGGTTCAGGTTTATTTACACTGCACTTAAATTTGTGCAGAAAATTTATCTTCTTTTATCTGTTACTGATTTTACTTTCTAAGTAGTAGATCACCATAAATGTTAAACTTGCCCAACATGGTAAAATGTTTATAACAGTTTCTTTTGATTCTCTGCCTCTTGTCTATCTAAGTAGCACTCCACTCTACCTTCACCCCACTCCAAGAAGGCATCTTTCATTGTTAAAGAAGGCATCTAGGTTTGACTTCACAGCATTATCAGGAAGGAAATACTCTTGCCTTGTGCTGGTTCTTGTGTCTGTGTTGGTTCGTGTTTCTGAGGCACTGTTACAGGAGTTCCCATCTTTGGGCAATATATTGGTTCCTGCTGCTGAACTTCTGCCTGGAATACCTTGTAGTTTTTGTCCCTGTCAACTCAGTTAAGCCTCACCGAGAGCTTACATCTGATGGAGCCCTACTATGGTACTCTCGCTGGCATTGCGGACATATTCTGATTCTCTTCCCTGTTGACCACCACAGGTCCCTAGACTTCGTCTAACAGACAGCCTGTGCTGTGCTGTGGGGGCATCTTGGATCTGACCTGTGGCAATCCCCTCGGACTCCCAATAACTTTCAGTATTCCCCCTGATATGGGACAAGGAGGCAACTCTGGTACCTTATAACCAAAGAAAGCTAAGACTACCTCCTGACTGCTCTACACGTCCTTTCTACCTAACTCTGTTCTCTGAAGAACTGCCCTGGGTCCATTCCAGACCACAACCTATAACCAGCTGTCTGTGCCAATGTCCTAAATAGGAAGAAGAGCCACAGTGTCCCCACGTTCAACGTCTCCCTCTGACAACTGCAGTCCCTTCTGTTTCAGGATTTCCCTTCAGAGGGATGACAGCGAGACTCCCACATCTCAACCACATGTCTCCTGCCGCTTTGCTCCCTGTTGTCCCCATAATTCCCTGGAGCCAGGAAAAGGAGATTTTTATTTTACTTCCTCTTTTCTGCCACAGATTTCATCTACATTGTATTTTTCCTTTCTCAGCTCATTTCACACAGAAAAGGCCCAAGGCAGGCAGAGAAACTGGCTCACTACTACAGACCTAAAAAGAGTTTTAACTATTACATCGTTTTCATTTTTCAAGACAGTTGGATTATTAAATTCCCTTTACAATATTTCCTGAAGACTATAAAAATTCTTGGTATTCCTTATTCTCTTTCGAGGAGGAGATGTCCTAAGCTGCATCCAAATCCTCTCCTTCCTGAGGGCCTGCCTCATTGGCTCAACCACATTCCAGCATCTGGCACTAACTCATGAAGTGTGTCCAGACTGTGTGTGTGTGTGGGGAGGGGGGGGGGTAAAAATACTTAATCTGACTTTTCTGAGCCTGAAACTGATTTCACATCTGATGTTCCCCTCTTCATGTTCTGCTAGGAGTAGTATCTTCATTTTCCTGCTTGGATGCCTGGACTACATGTACAGATAGAGAATAATTTGGTGTGTTTCCAGTAGTTAAAAATACTGTAGCCTCACTTCAGAGATACACAAATAAAGAAGTACTTAATGACTCCAACACAATCCCCAGAATAATTCTATCCAAACTGCAAAAGGATAGGACCTAAAAGGACTTTGAAAGTTCAAAAGGAGATACTGAGTTAACCTGGGGGGGAGACGATGTCCTTGAACTCAGAGATCATTTCTCATTTATCTCTGTGTTCTTCTTAACAACTCACATTGCTCCTCTCACATGGTAGCAACAACATTTACTGAACTGAACTTACCAGAATTGGTATGTCACACTCCATTTCATACTGATTAAGTAAAAATTTGAGTCACTCACTTACCCCTTGATAAAGTAAAAGCATATTGCTCGGCAAAATCTTATGAAGTCTCAGGCAGAACCTGAGATGTTTTGGATAGCTGTGCTTATTTTTATTTCTACTAAAAACGAATGCACTTAAATCTAAAAGCTAAGAGGCTGCCGCTATGTTTGGTTTCTACACACCATTTCATCAACATTTTCATGAACTATTGCTTTTGTTTGCTTTCCAGTGAAGGGAGTCTGGGGTATTTCTCTGATTGAAAAGAGAGAAGAGAAGTCATTGTTGCATAGACAGTTCCAAAAAGGCGTCTTTCCCTGACTGATTCTCTAGTCACAAGCATATCGCTGCAGGTAGTCTGAGTCTGAAATTCAGCTTGAGGGAGAGTAAATCAATGATTCACTTTAAGGAAAAATCACTAGCTTTAGGCAAAAAATTAAAATTCAGGACAATAAATGAAAGTGTATGCCATGTTCAGAAATTATATTAGTGACCCAACAAAGAGCTGAGAAATTAAACACTATTTTAGCCTTGCCTTAGTTTTAAAGTGTTCTGTACATTTTTTATAAAGTCATCTAAGCTTTCTTTGTCTAAGGCAGGGCTGTAAACTTAGAAAAATGCAATACTCCAGAAAGCAATTTAGTCAAACCTCTGTTACACTTATCAGAACAGATTGTCTACACAGGAACCCAACAAGCAGGATTTAACTGTATCATTTACACATCACAGAAATAGCCTGAGCTGATTACAGATATGCTAGAAATGGTCTTTGGAATAATTAAAGTATTCATGTACAGTTTTGAAATACATAAAAAGAAGTCAGTAGAATCCCAGGTTTACTTTAGCAGAGATTGTAATAATGTCTTGGAATAAATGGAGAAACGCACTTGCAGCAGCATAAAGTAGAATTAATAAATGGAGAATCACATACTTTTCGCAGCATGAAGAAGTGGAATTACTTTCATATCACAAACAATATAAATTAGGCATATGAGAAAACAATATAGATTAGTAAAAAAAAAAAAAGTATCGGCTTTTCATTTGGACTAACTTGAGTAAATTAGTACTGAAATTGGCAAAAATCCAAGGTAGACAGATTTTCTTGATGAGACTGAAGGCAAAGGGGCACTCATGCATTGCTGGAGGGAATGCAAAATGGTACAACCATAGGAGAAGGGAATTTGGCAATATTCAGCAAAATCATAATTCTCTAACCTTTGATACAGCGATGTCTTCTCCTAGAAACTATCCTAAAGATATCATGGAAAAAATTAGAAAGATATATGCAACCATCTGTGAATTAGGCCATTACAATTTATAATAACAAAAGACTAGAAATAACCCTTAATAGAAACTTGAATAAGTTATTTCATATCCATACAATGAAATACACATATTTATAAAAGTAATAATTATTAAGTAGTATATATTGCTGTGGAGTAATCACTGGTATGTATTTCTGAGTTAGCAATGTATAAAAAATTTGTATAGTATGCTACTATTCATCTAAAACTAGTATTGTTATAATTATATTAATATGGCTATCTTTTTTAAAATGGAGGACTAACTCATCAATATTTTTGAACTCTTAAGAATGTATTAATTTTGAAAAACATCACAGATAACTTATGGAAGATGCCATATAATTAACTTATTATTTTATGAAACTGCATAACAGAAAAATATCAAGCATTAATTTATTTTTTATGGACTGTATCTCAAAGTAACAAAAAATTAATGAGGGAAATTTTCTCTTCATAAATGTATTGCAGCTAATAAAGAAAAAGGTTAGAATTATGATATCATGATTTTGCAATCACTGATAAAATAATAATGGCTGCAAAAAAGTGGAAATCACGCAGTGGGTCCTTCCTGATGTAAGTAATCAATATCAGGTATGAAGGAAACTTTAAAAATATAAAACCCCCTACCTAATCAAGCCTCTAAATGAGCATTTTATAGAACATGCAGGGACAGCATAACATCTTAAATAACATAAGAAGGATGCACACAGACTGTAAAAAACTCTACCAAGCAATTTTGTTATTTCAATACTGAACTGCAAAAAATAAATAAAGAAGAGGAAGGAAGCTTTAGGTTAATATAGAGCAATTGCATGGACCAATTTCAAAGCATTG
Organism: Neomonachus schauinslandi; assembly: GCF_002201575.2. NCBI lineage: Eukaryota > Metazoa > Chordata > Mammalia > Carnivora > Phocidae > Neomonachus > Neomonachus schauinslandi. The sequence goes on along the minus strand of NC_058409.1, from coordinate 74,184,084 downwards.
ACTTTACTGTAATCATAATCAAAGAAAGTAAAAAAAAAAAAGAGACAGAAATTTGAGCTTCTTCTATTTAATATTAAGAACTTACCATTTTTTAAGTGTAATGATAGTATTATTGGCAATTTTGTTAGTGCTTTTTAAGTTTTAGATATAAGTAATCTAAACATTTGCTTCAAAATAAAATAGGGGGAGAGGGAGAGTGAAAGGAAGAAGATGAAATAAGATTTGCCAAGAGTTGATAGTTACCTGAACATAGGTGCAATGGGGACCTAAAATTTCATTATGATGTTATTTCTGATTTTGTGTTTGAAAATTTTATTAAAATAAAAATTAATGTTGGTATAGATGATTAACCCTCTAATCTGGACAAGTTATCTGCCATGCCTGAATAGCATTTATAAAAGGAGATATTGTGATTAGAAGGTTGTTATTTGGTAGGCTACCAATTAATGCTGGCTCTCATTATACCTTAACCAAAGTCCACTCAATACAGATCTTTGGCATCTGACATCAAAGTTAATACAACCCTGCATGTTATGTAAAATGTTAACACTACCTCTTATATCAGTAGAAAACCAGAAGCATGGAAACTTAAACACATGTTATGATTACTTATGACAAGATTGAACATTAAACCTCAAATCAAAGTATTATTTTATAAAAGTTTAAAAATCACAAATGTACTTTAAAATTACTCAAACTTTAGAGTTGCTTTCTACTTCATGCCAAACGTGACAAATGACTTGAATCAAGAAAAGAAACAAGCACCATGGGTACCGACAGATTTACTTGTTGAATTTAAGCTCCATTATTTCCCAAAGAACATATTTGTATCTCTGAGAATTACCTGAGAGTTATTATAAATACCAAACCTGTGTATGAGGCACATTTTTTCTTCAGCTTGACTCCCGTAGGAGAAAAGGTATTGAATGCATCTGAACTACAACACACGTTTTAAAGCTAGCTTGTTATACCAACCTTAAAGGAAGTGTAATTCTGGGGCTTGTTAAGAGGGATTGGAGCTGTCAGAAAATTTTAACGGGCATGGAGACAACAGCGAGGTAGATTGTGGTTCACCTTGTGACATTTTCACAACAGTTCATCATAATTATGGATGTAAAAGGTGCTTGGTCAGTCAATTCCATAAATTATTGGCAGAAATGCCAAGAAATGTCCTCCTGTCCCTCCCTCAAGTGACCTGAAGCAGCAAGCTATTCTATATTTTCCATCTATCACTTTGACAGACAGTCACAATTTTGTTTCAAGTCAAAATCCTTCTAATTTCCTGCGACCTCAAGCCACACACACATACACATGCACATCCCCTATGCCACCCTCTAAAAACAAAAAGAATGACTCCAAGGTCATTTCCTTTCAAGGTAATAAAAATAATAATGGCTAAAGAAAAACATGGTCCTTACTCAGTGTACTGCTGAAACCCCTTGGGAAGTGGGCCATGTAGGGGTAGCGATACTTTGGTTTTGCTACTTTTAGGAGAATCTGTATTTTTGACAATTCCTCAGTTTTCTCCTTTGCGTACCATTCACATAGGTCTTTACTGTAGCAACCAGTTGCTGTTAAGTGTTCTAGTTTAAGAGAAGATGCGATGGGCTATTTTTAAGAGGAACTGCCTACCACCAGAAGGGTCAGAACGAAGAGGTAGACAGATATGTCAGCACATATCTGACAGGAGTGAAAGGTTCTGAGCAGAGCAAGGGAGGAGTCAAATTAAAAGTTAGGGTACACCCAAATATGCCCCAAATTAGCTGGTTCTCATTTTCAGGCAAGCAAGAAACAGCATCTTGTTGAAGACTAGCTGCGGCTAGAGCACTAAGTAAATAGAATGGATGCAGAGGCACCTATAAGTGACATAACCAGTGACCTGTTTGCCTAATAAAGGTTGGGAACGAGGAAGTAATGTTACAATTGTGCTGAAGGTAAGCCAACACAGGTTTTTTTTTAGTTTTCCTCTTTCCCAGTCTCAAGTTGAAAATGTAATTTCCTATTAAGAAAAGAAGAGGGACAGAGGGAAAAAAGAAAAAAAAAAACTGTAAAAAAAAAAGATAAATATGGACAAAGTCATTAAAGGAGAAATATGGAAAAAAAGGCAAAAGAGAAATACATAATTCCAGATAGACCTGTAAAATTTATGGACACTGTGCTTACAGTATTAATAGACTCTGTGATAAATGCTTAATATACATCATATCTTTAATCTTTAATGTGTAATATACATTATATCTTTAATCTTCCCAATGCATTTATTTTTTTTAAAGATTTTATTTATTTATTTGACAGAGAGAGACAGAGCAAGAGAGGGAACACAAGCAGGAGCAGGGAGCTCCATGCGGGGCTCGATCCCAGGACACGGAGATCATGACCTGAGCCAAAGGCAGATGCTTAACTGACTGAGCCACCCAGGCGCCCCTTCCCAATGTATTTATGAAATTGTCATATTTTGGGATGAAATGATTTAGGCTTAGAGAAGTTAAATGATTTACATAAGATCATGCAACAAGTTCACAACAATTCTAGAATTTAAAACAAAGTTTTCTGATTCTAAAGGTGTCCTCTTTGCCACTGGACAGCCATCAGTATATGATGTTTAACATTTTTAGTGGTATGGCAAAAGTTTATTTAAAGCCAAAACAGATACGAAATTAAGCATAAAAATACAGAATCAACCATGAAATTATATATAGAAAGGTGACAAATTTGTTGAAATGTTAATAGTCGGTACTGTGCACAGATATTTTCAGGCTGTTTTATTTTCTTCCTAATTTATATTTTTCCTAATTTTTAAAAATTTACTACAATGACATACTTTTATAATCATGAAAAAATGTATAGCAACTGATCCAATGCCTCTAAATTATACTCACTTAGATCAATTTCAATTGATGCAATGTTACTGCTTGAATTTTTTATTTTATTTACTTATTTATTTACTTATTTTTAAGTATTTACTTATTACTATTTACTTATTTATTTACTTATTTTATTTACTTATTTATTTACTTAGTGAATTTTATTTATTAAAGCTCACTACTTATTTTATCCAAAGTCAAATCAGTTTCTCTTTTTGGAAGGCTTTTGATTTAAATATAAAAATTTATTCCCAAATCTATATTGTTCCTTTATCTCCTCAGGAAATCTCCTATTCTCTTCTGGAAACATCTTTTCTCAAAATCAGCAGGTCTAAAATCAAAATCAACCTTTTGATGTTATCATCTGTCTCAATTCCCTATTATTGGTCATTTTCCTACTGCTTGAGGCAAAAGCATTGGGACAACTTTAAAGGAAAAACTTTATGCCTTGACATTCCACCAGTGTCTAATTCTTATGGAAGTTTCCTTTGAATTATCTGCCATATGTATCCCTTTCTTTTCATTCTAAATGTCACCACTTTGTTTCATGTCCTTACCAGGTTGGTGTCAGGTATGCATTCGATGCATTTCATACACATTTCACAAAAATTATGTTAAAGCACTGCCTTCACCATGTCATCCCCATGGTCACAAATGCTCAAATACTCTCAAGTGCCTATCAAGTTTTCACCCAGGTATTTAAGCTTCACCTCCTGTCCCAACCTAGTCCAACCAACTTTTTTGGTCTCAATGCCATTACTTACCTCACTGGAGCCAAGCTCCACTCTCCCATTCTCCTTGTATTTTATACCTCTCTGGTACATTAAGTCTTATCTGTTCCTCAGAGCCTAATTCAAACTTCAGCTTCTGTAAGTTTTCACTAAGCATGAAACCTTACACAATATAATTATGTGTCTTCCCCTGAAGTCCAGGGTATCGTTAACCCTATCGAGATGCAAGAAGAGGATCTTGTTAACAGAGGGAGACATTGAAACACACTAATGATTTAAACAAGCTACATAAAAGCCAGGGTCTAAAGAGTAACAAAGAAATATATTGAAAAGTATTAACATGATATAAGTGGCCTTCGGTAATTGAGAATCAGATCTATCTTATGAACTGTTTCAAGATATTGTTTCAACTAAATATGTTTTTCTCAGTAACGCAAGTGTTGAAACTCAAATGTTTCATCAAGGATAAATGAAAACAGTAAGTATTATCCCAAGTTCCTTTCTCCATGTGTTTAAAGACACCATAAAATACAATGAATACTTTGTTTCAGAAACATGCTGTCTCTAGCACCTGCTCATTTCAGTCACTGCTTTGATATACAACTCAATGCAAACAAGACAACAGAGGCCTAATATATTGGGGACAAATAATTCATACAGTGGCTTTGTGGAAACACAGCTTGCATCCAAGTCAAAGACAGAAAACTACACACCCAAGTCTCTTGTCTCTCTGTCATCATGCTCTTAGAAGGTCAAAGTAGAGGTATTTTTATTTATACTCATTAATAAAATAAGACATTGAACCTTTATTTTATCTTTCATCTTCTATGGGAAAATGCTCACTTTTGTCTTGCCAGTCAACTTCTTTGCTGCTCTTTGCCTCATACTGTTCAGCAATGAATTTCTTTAAATGGCTGGTGGGTGTTGGTTAAGGCTCTAGGAACTCTCAAATCATTAGATAAATTTCAGAAAGTAATAAATTTTGAATCACTTTAGTAACTTGCATTTTAAAAATATAGTACCATGCCATATTTTCCTGTTTTTTGTTTAATAACTTCATGTGTTTTGTGGTTCTATTTTCTTTGAGAAAAATGAATGTAGACAGTTAACATGAGTCAAGAAAATGAGTTCAATATATAATTATGAAATCTCATGAACTTAAAATTATATGCTTATTATCTCAGCAAGGTTCCATTTTATTTCCAAAAAAACTATTTAATACTTTTTAAAATGTACAATATTGGGGCATCTGCGTGGCTCAGTTGGTTAAGCGACTGCCTTCAGCTCAGGTCATGATCCCGGAATCCTGGGATCGAGTCCCACATCGGGCTCCTGGCTCAGCTGGGAGTCTGCTTCTCCCTCTGACCCTCTCCCCTCTCATGCTGTTTCTCTCTCTCTCTCTCTCTAATAAATAAATAAATAAAATCTTTAAAAAATAAAATAAAATGTACAATATTTCATACTATGAATTCCTGAAAGAATGAAGGAATTATGTCCCTTTTGCCTCAGCTATCAAACCAAATGGACATACTTCCCAAACAAAAGAAAATTCCAGAAAGGGCATTTCATCAGCAACATTCTAATTGTCTTTTTTTTCCATATGAAAGATATTGAAAAACAAAGTATTTAAGCATTACATAAAATCATAGATGTTTATAGGATAATATAATTTGAATATATTTTCAATTTGTTTTTTTGAGCAATGATTTTAACTGTAAGTGAAATCTAAAGCATGCAAAATATGCTTCCGTATCTCTAGAGTCTTCATAAAATCCTTCCAAAAGTTTGTTCAACCTTAACTTGTTAACTCAAAATAATTAAAATCAATTATTTTATTATTTAATTAAGTCATTTTAAATGGTCACATATAAGTCATGAAGTAGTATACAACAGATTTTCTTTCTTTCCCACCACAAATCCACCTTCCCAGAAATTCCACTGTCTGCGGGAGTAGAGAGCAAAAACCCTTTGGGAACCTGAGGTCTCATCATACTAAATTCTGAGATTGCCCTAATTAACAAAATATTGGATGCTCACAGTATAGAAAAGGTAGCCGCAGAGAACAGAAGCATCTGGGAGCCAGGTAACATGCAATGACAGCAGATGTTCAGGGGGAAAGCTTTGGCAGAGACAAGTGTATCCCCAGTGGCCTTGCAATGTGAATGCTTAAATTATTAGGCACACCTCCTATTTGAGGCTGTGATCATTTGCCCTGGGGGCCTCTTCTTCCTTGTTTTTCTCTTTAGATTCCTTTTCTGTCGCTTTTCATGTTGGGATGTTTATAGGTGTTTCTTGTGAAAGGTATTTGAAAAGTGTAAGAATTATGTGTAGGATGCTTTTGGCTCTTCAGAGGAAAAGTGCCATAAAATCTAATACATAAATAATAAATCAACTCAACAGATGTTGACTTTTTCTTGTCAGACAGAGACTTTAAACTCCTGATTCAGAATCTCTGACAGAATAAATAAACTAAAAGTGAAACTCAATTTGTCTACCTTACCCAGGGACAAAAGATAAAAAAAACTTAAACAGAATTACCTATATCCTATCAAACAAGATAGGACAAGAATCATCTTTCATATCTTCAAAGCAGATCTTATAATAAAAAATAATATGCAGAACAGGATTTTTTCAAGTTGACTATCCTGTGCATTACATGGAAATTAATAAACCCAAAACATAAGTTCTTAGATTCTAAAAATAACACATCCTTTTTTCTTTGTTTTTAATACATCTTTTTTCCTAAAGGAAACAAACACTGAATATTAGTTAAGAAGTACTAAAATATAAGCATTAATTGAGAATCAGCTTTCAATTTCCTTTCTATAAAAACACTATTTTCTGGCATTACCAGAAGAACCTTAGTCAAAAAGGAGACATAACCTTTATACCAGGAAATAGAATATACTCCTCTGGAATTTTAAGTTCAATATCTATCATTGTTCAAAATTTATCTCCATTGCCTGTTTCTACTTTTAGCATTATGGTGCAATCACTTCTCATTTAAAGTTGTATATCCCTGAAAATTCCACAACTTATGTTATTAAAAGTTTTAAATATTGCATCTGGGAAAAACTTTGACTCCTTGTTACTCAAAGTGTGATGCAAGGACAAGAAGTATAGTCATTACATTGAACTTGTTACAAGCGAGAAAGTCACCCCAAATATACTGATTCAGAATCTGAATTTTGACAAAATCCCTAAGCAATTTGTATGTTCATTATAGTCTGAAAAATAATAATTTGGCCACTTCCTGGTATGTAATTAGCCTTCTAGCTAAACTAGTAATTTTTTGGTGATTCCCTTTAATTATTTGTTTATAAATTTAATCCAATCCACCAAATATACTCTCATAAAAGAATTATATGGCTCCACTGAATGAGAAGGATTGCTTCTAAAGATTAAATTTCATAATAGAAAAAATATGCACGAAATTGAAAAAAGTCTTAGAAAAACTGAAACAGACTGTTTCTCTTCTGTGATCTGACCCCACCCTCACCAATGACCATAACTCCCATAGGAATGTCAGCTTCCCTTTCAACCACATTCTCCTCTTTTTATTATTCTTTCATATTGTTCCTTTTCTTTGAGACAATTAATTTATTTTTTAAAGATTTATTTATTTTAGAGAGAGAGAGAGAATACACATGAGAGAGAGAGAGCATGGGGGAGGGGGAAGAGGGACAGAATACTCAAGCAGGCCTCCCCACTGAACAATGAGCCCTATGAGGGGCTCAATCTCACGACCACTGCTGAGATCATGACCTGAGCCAAAACCAAGAGTCCAATGTTTAACCGACTGAGCCACCCAGGTGTCCCTTGAGAGTATTAATTTAGCCAAAATTTTTTCAAGCCTCAAAGTTGTTGTTTGGTTTTTTTTTTAAGACACTTATTATTTCAAATAAGATTTTTCTTTTTTTTTTTTGGATTTTGTTTTTATTATACATAAAAATTCCAAACACACAAAAGTTCACAACAAATGTGAAGTGCTTAAAAATAATAGAAACATAAGCAGAACGAAGAGCTCAGAAATAAAACTATGCATATACCATTAAATAATATTTAACAAGACAGCCAAGAATACACAATAAGAAAAGACACTTTTAAAAAATATGGTTCTGGGAATAGTGGATAATCTCATGTAAAAGAATGGAACTAGACCCCTCATATCACTCACAAAAATTAATGTTCAATGGGTTAAAAAGTTAAATGTAAATCCAGAAACCAGAAAACTCCTAGGAGAAAACATAGGGCAAAAGCTCCTTGATATAAGTCTTGGCAATGATTTTTTTGGATATGACACCTAAAGCACAAGCAACAAGATAAAAAATAAGAAGGACTACATCAGACTGAAAAGTTTCTGCCTTGCAAAAGAAAGAATCAACAAAATGAAAACACAACTTACAAAATGGGAAAAAATATTTGCAAACCACATCTCTGATAATGGTTAATAATCCAATATATAAAAGATCCATAGAACTCAGTAGCCAAAAATACCAAATAATCCAATTAAAAAATGGGCCAACAACTGGAAGAGACATTTTTCCAGAGAAGATACACCCATGACCAACGGGTACATGAAAAGATACTCAATATCACTAATAATTAGGGAAATGTAAGTTAAAACCATAATGAGATATTGCCTCACACCTCTTAAAATGGTTATCGAAAAAACAAAACAAAACAACCGAACAAACAACAAGAGAAAAGTGTTCACAAGGATATTACGGAGAAAAGGGAACCTTCATGCACTCTTGGTGGGATTTTAAACTGGCATAGCCTTAAGGAAACAGTATGAGGATTCCTCAAAAAATTAAAAATAGAATTATCATATGATACCATATGATAAAAATAGAATTACCATCTTTTTGCAATTGTCTTTGGGCTCCTTCCAGTCTTTAGTTACCATGAATATGATACAGTAATTCTACTTTTGGAAATATATCCAAAGGAAAAGAAAACACTATGTCAAAGACAACTGTACTCCCATGTTCATAGCAGCATGATCTATAATACCCAGACATGGAAACAACCTAAATGTCCATAGATAGATGGAGAAAGAAACCGTTGTATATGCATACAATGAAATATTATTCAGCCATAAAAAAGGAGATCCTGTCATTTGCAACAACATGGATGGAACTTGTGGGTATTATGCTAAGTGAAATAACTCAGATGGATAGAGACAAACACTACACGATCTCACTTATTATATGTGGCATCTAAAAAAACAAAACAAAAAATTCATAGAAAAAGAAATCAGATTTGTGGTTACAAGAGATGGGGAGTTGGGGGTGGAGAAAGTGGATGAAGATGTTCAAAATGTATAGATTTTGAGGGGGAAAAAATGAAACGTAAGTCCACCTGTCACCCATTTTAAACTAACAAAGCCTCTGGGTTCTTCTCACTATGAAACCACATTTTTAAATTTATCATTTTGCTGCTTTTGTTTTTATTTTTTTTAAAGATTTTTGAAGATTTTTTTTATTTATTTGATGGAGAGACAGCAAGAGAGGAAATACAAGTAGGGGGAGTGGGAGAGGGGGAAGCAGGCCTCCCGCTGAGCAGGGAGCCCGATGCGGGGCTCGATCCCAGGGCCCTGGGATCACGACCCAAGCTGAAGGCAGATGCTTAACGACTGAGTCACTCAGGTGCCTGATGCTTTTGTTTTTAATTTTACAAAGATAACTCTAAGTAACTAAACAATTTATCAGCTAGTCTTGCACAGTGTTATTTAAGGGTAGCCATTCCACATTACTTGAGTTTTTTATTCACCATTATGCTCCTGAAACTCATTTCTCTATTTACATGAACTGTAATACAGTGATTCTTGTTGCCAAATATTATTCCAATCTTTTTTGCAATGGTCTTTGGGCTCCTTCCAGTCTTTAGTTACCATGAATAGCACTATTCCCAGCATCCTTATACTGTGAGCTGATGCACAAGGAACATTTCCAGGACATGCGCCCAAGAGTGGAGTTAAGGGTTGCAGGGAATGCACATCTTTGCATTGCTAGGTAATTATTCTTTAGATTGGTTATTCCGATTTCTATCCTTCTAAGAATGACACCATGGTCATCAGGGGAGAAAAAGCTTCCTAACACTCAGGTAGGGGAAGAAAGGTAGACATAAGTCAGAGAACATTAAAAAGGCTCACTGAGAGGAGTACTGATAACCTTTATTTAAAAGAAAGCATTGCATTTGTCCAGGAAAATATTTCGTATCCATAGAGAGGTTACACTGAAGATCTGTAAAGTAGCCCCTATGGCCAGAGTAGGAAAATATTAACAATCTCTTTATAAATTAAATGTTCAACTTTTAGAATGTCTGACATGAATTACTAGGGGTGATAGAATAGCAGATTACATCAGATATTTATATCTACATATTCATTATGCTAATAAACATGCCTTTTCAGAGATTCCCAGAAATCCTTGAGGGAGACAGGCAGGGAAGAGGCCTTCCTGATTGGCATATGTTAATGTCATAGTCACTATCTTTTAAATGTAGTTGAAAGTATATAGTTGAGGGGCACCTGGGTGGCTCAGTCGTTAGGCGTCTGCCTTCAGCTTGGGTCATGGTCCCAGGGTCCTGGGATCGAGCCCCACATCAGGCTCCCTGCTCAGTGGGGAGCCTGCTTCTCCCGCTCCCACTCCCCCTGCTTCTGTTCCCTCTCTCGCTGTGTCTCTCTCTGTCAAATAAATAAATAAAATCTTAAAAAAAAAAAGTATATAGTTGAAATTGTTTAGCACTTCACAAATGTATTAGGAAATGTGTACCTTAAAGGACAAGTAAAATAACACCATCCTGAAGGAGAAAATCTTGGGCCATCTAGAAAACAGATATATTCCCATTAACATATTGTAGTAGTCAATTAAATTGGAATACCATTTTGGAGGTGGGTTAAGGACAGAACCTCCTGATGTTCTACATGGGGCCTGGACATTTTCCTGCATTATAAGCATCATAAAGAGGACAGTACACAGAATCAGAAACTGCTCTAGTATAAAATGGAGTATAAACTAGGCAATTTTTGTCCTATCCTCTCCCTTTTACTTATGCATAAAATTGGGTAATTCCTGTATTACGCCAGGGAAATGGGATTTAGCAGACACAAAGATTCCTTCCAGATGGGGTTAGAGAGCATGAATACATTGAGAAAGGAGTTTACTGATGGTGAGGCAGATTTTTCCTTGTTGGTGTCGGTCTGTTACAGGTCAAGCAGTTAAGGGCCAGGGAATGAAACATACATGCCAATGTTAAAGGTTAACAGTCCGCTTATGAAGTAGATTTAAGTAGATTCTGTCAAGTATTACCTTTGTAATTATCCATACTGTATGATTTAACAAATACAGCCTTTGTGAATATAAAATAATCCTTATAAATTTAATATATTAACTTATAAATGCCATATATTTAAAGTTATCTTAGAATTTGGTTTTTTTAAAGATTTTATTTATTTATTTGAGAGAGAGCATGAGAGAGGGGAGGGTCAGAGGGAGAAGCAGACTCCCTACTGAGCAGGGAGCCCGATGAGGGACTCGATCCCAGAACTCCAGGATCTTGACCTGAGCCGAAGGCAGTCACTTAACCAACTGAGCCACCCAGGCACCCTCTTAGATGTTTTAATACTGAAAACAATTATTAAGATTTCACTTCAAAAATCAAAGCCTGAATGAATCATTTGTATTATTGCCATGATCTTTAGAAACCTAATTACAATGCCTTTTGAATAGATTGACTCTCATTTTTTATATATTCTTAAACCCACCTAATTCTTAGGATAATTAATATTTTATCCAGTGAATTTTCTACATTTCACCTGGGTGTTGTCTGTCTCCAGGTCACATGTGTGTCTCTTAACAGATATTTCCCATGATTTAGAAAATAACACTTAACTAAGTTAATACTTACAGTTTCTATTTTCTTCATTTGTGCAATAAAATGAATAGACAAGATGATTAAATGACTTAATTTTAAAATACTTAATGATTCATGGCTTTTTAGATTTAATTTGTTTCAGTGGACCATAGCTATTTCTCCCCTTGTGAAGCTCTAATTCTCGCACTTTGGCCTGAGAGAGCCCCATTAACGTTGGCTTCTGTGGCTCTTTGACATGATTCCACTAATATTTAAAGCCTCCTTGCTTTGAGACACAACATGATTTTTCCAGCCTCATTTATACCTCCCTGCCCCTAACATCTCCAAGGAACTCAGGTTCATTTTAGTAGAAAAATAACAATCAACAATCAGAATCTGGACATTAAGCTGAGTCTTCTAATGGACAAAACCAAAAAAGACGACTTTTTTTCTTAGTTAGAAAGACATGCATCCATATTGATATTTCCAATTAAATTTTAGTAATACATAATCACCGTTTAGATTTTTTTTTAAAGATTTTATTTATTTATTTGAAGAGAGAGACACAGCGAGAGAGGAAACACAAGCAGGGGGAGTGACAGAGGGAGAAGCAGGCTTCCTGCAGAGCAGGGAGCCTGATGCGGCGCTTGATCCCAGGACCCTGGGATCATGACCTGAGCCAAAGGCAGACGCTTAACGACTGAGCCACCCAGGCGTCCCAAGATTTTTAATCTTATATTTGTACCTTTCCTTTAATTCTAAAAAAAATATATTTTTATTGAATTAAAAGTCATTACGTATTTGCTTTATCTGATAATCCAAGAAAATAGATTTAAATTATATGACATTAAAGCAAACAATAAAATAACAAAGTTCAAAATTTCTCTACACTATTTCCTCTGTTCTTGGGAATGTAGCTCGCTAATGGTATTTTATCACATTACTTTGTTCTAGAGTTGCTTTTCATCTCTCATTCCATGTGGTTATTTAAATACTATTTGATGGTCAGTTTGATTTCATTTCTTCAGTTCACTTCCAATTTCAAAGTACTGGCATTCTTCTAAAGGAAGGAGGCCTCTAGTCACTAGTGTTTTCTTGGAAGTAGAAACATCTAGAGAAAAGAATCTTTTCTTCATTGTCATGATTAAAAGTCAGCAACTCAGTCTCCAAATTTTATTTCATGGTTTACTTCATTACCATTACCTGGTCCATCTATAATGACTTCCTATATAGTTATAGTTCCAAGAGTAATATGTATGATATATACCTGGACAAGCCATCTCTACCTCCTATTGTTTAATTTTCAGTATTATTAAAATATATGTATGCCCACATACCGAAATTTTAACTCTACTGAATACCCTCCAATCTTAAAGCTTCTCAATTTATCTGGCTTCTTTTTCTGAGGTACAAGTTCTTCATTTTATAATGAGTGGTGTTTTTTTTTTAACATAATATATTATGTAGTTTCAAATCAAAGATTTACCTCACATAAATCCAAATATTCATTCAACAATAGTCATTGACTTTAATTTTCCTGCAGGGTGATAAGAATGCATGAATAGTGTTGGAATCCCATTTGATTACCAATAATTACAGGCATTTGATATTTTTGTGAAATTTTCTTTTGACTCATGATTAGAATGAGATTTTACTTCATATGTATTACCAATACCCCTTAATTACTAACAAACTTAGAGCAAAACTCCAATTTTAAAAGAACTTCGCTTAAGTACAGACAGCTATTACCTTACCCATATAAATCCAAATTCCCAAATGCCATTAGGGAGGTTAGGAAATACAATAAATGTTTATCAAATAAATTATTTTTTTAAAAAGCCAGAAAAAAATTTGTCAGTAATTATAATTTAAACTGTCCAAAAATTCAGGTAGAAAAATTATAATTCATGTATCTTCAAGATTATATGGACTAATCCTACTATAAGTGATGTCTAAAATATTCTAGTTTTTACAATTACAGCACATTTAAATTGTATCATTTCAATCTCATTCCATTTTTTATTTTTTATTTTTTACTTTTTTTTTTTTTTAGATTTTATTTATTTATTTGACAGAGAGAGACACAGCGAGAGAGAGAACACAAGCAGGGGGAGTGGGAGAGGGAGAAGCAGGTTTCCCACGGAGCAGGGAGCCTGATGCGGGGCTCGATCCCAGGGCCCTGGGATCATGACCTGAGCCGAAGGCAGACGCTTAACGACTGAGTCACCCAGGCGCCCCTCATTCCATTTTTTAAAGGAAAAATTATTTCATCTATAAAGCAGATATTAACTTTCAAGTTAAAATAGAGCTGTTTACAGTCATACATATTTGTGTCAGCATTTATTCAATGCCTTCTGATAGACTAAGATTCATTTAAAATATAATTAACCCCCATATCACTTTGTAATCTATGCTTATTCTGAGGAGAGAGTTCCAATTTGATCTATTTCTAATTGCTCAAAAGTTAACATTAATAATTTTCTCCTGGGAAAGAATCACAGATCATTTTCTAGACTCTAGAACTTGTTCTAGACTTGAATACAGTACCTGCATTTTCTAAGCAACTACTTAAAAGGCTAAGAGATCTTAGTGATTAAACCTTGATGATCACCAACTTGTCTAGACATTTTGATAAATACTTCCCAGCATCAATAGAGAAGAGAAATCAGGAAGCCTGTGGACCTTTGGTACAAAAAGCAAATAGGTCTGGGTATAACAAACAGGGTTGTTGAGGTTTTTTTAATGATTATTTTTTAAATATATACATAGTTACTACAATTCCTGCAATGTGACAGATGGAATAAATAGGGCCCATCTCTCCTATGTAAGTGGCACAATTATGAATTTTATTAATTTTTTTGTAAATATCCTCCTCCTACAAATTTTTTTCAATAAATGTAGATTGGATTGAATTTTCCAAGATTTCCATTAGATACTTTAGTATGTCATAATTACAGCATTTAAAGAAAAAAAAATGTAGTTTTGGTGGTCATATTTTGACACGTTCTGGAAGCAAACTTTGAAGCAAGGAGTTAAGTGCAAATAGTTTCTTTGTAAGGTCATTCCAGAAAATAGCAGTAAGAGAATGGTAGAATGAGGACAAGGACAAGAAGGAAATCAGTAAAGTACATTATCAAACCTAACTACTGTGACTCATTAGAATTCAGTACTAAAGGAGAACCCTAGGAGAAAATGAAGAACACGTCTCAGAAATATCCCAACAGGGAGCAAGGAAACTAGAGTATTTATCTCTCAATATCCTCTCGGAAATTGGCTGATGGCAGTATGACTATCATACTGAAAAATGCCATCATAGATTGACACATAGATCCCACCTGAGAGACTGAACAAGGGTTATGGATATGAAGGATACAGAAATAAGTAAGCAGTCACTATATACAACAGAGGGATTACTAACTTTATCTAAAACCAGTACAAAGTATAAACTTAGGGTCTCTGTAAAAATGGCTGTTCTTATATTCACATGGTTGTAGATAATTTGCCTGATTAAGTGAATGTCTCATTAGATCATCTAGAAGCTTAACTATACTCCTCCCAAACAGCTCTATGTACACAGGGATGGAACAGTTCTGCACATAGTCTGATCTGGATTCATACTAGGGACTATCTCATCTGAGTTACTTTTCTTCATGAAGCTGCAAGTTATGCCATCTATAGGACATGCAAACATGATAAAGGTTAAATTCATGTCTCACTATCATTTATATGCTTGCCAGAAAAACCCATCCTCGCCCTGGTATCCTCCTAAGTGGAGATCTCTGGAACTAGAACCCAGTTATCCACATATTTCTTGGATCATGCCATCTGGCCTTTAGATACACTGTAGGGCTACTCATGTAGTCACTCACCCTCATCCTTGCTGAAAGAGACAAAGGTAACAAGGAGATAGATTATGGAATGATCTGGATTAAGGTTGTCAAAAATATTAAAGTGTTTGAAGCAGAGTCTTGTTCATAAAAACTCTGTCCTTACATGTCCCATTTTGTCTTAGAAACACTCCTTCAAAATTATGAGAGTGACTTAGCATATCACAAAGGGACCCACTATCTTCTTGTCACAAAATGTATGTTTTCTCTTATAGCATTAATTTTATTACTGGACTTTTCTGTTTAATTCAAATCTAAGGGTTTTCTCATCAATCTCTTGAGATTCTCATTCTCAAGAATCTATTTTCAGTGGTCATATTCTCAGCTACTGATTTATTTCCAGCCCTCATCTTTCCTAAGCTTAACTACTTAGGTAACTTCCTAATTCGATTTATTGCTCTAGTTTGACCTCACCTAAGTCCATTCTCCACAATGTAGCACTCAGAGTGATTTTCTAAATTCAGATCTTAACATTTTATTTGCCTATTTGAAATCCTTTTACGGCTATCAACACAAGCACCTTTGTTGAACTTAGGGCAAATGCTAATGCTTGCATCCTTTTGCTCTTTTCAATCCTTCATAGGAGCATTTCTAGTCATAAGGTCTCAAACTTCATCCACCAGAAGTACCAAATTATTTGTAGTTTCCCAAACTTGTCATCATGTGTCAGCCCCCTTTGCACAGGTCTTCCTTACTCTCAAGAATAATCTGTTCCCTGCCTGCCCAACAACTGCCACCTTCTACCTCAATCATGCTGAGAGAAGCTCCAATTGTAAAAGTTGAATGGAGACACCCCCAGGAAGTTTAGCTGCCCAAGAGGATGATATATGGTTGA
This sequence comes from Neomonachus schauinslandi, assembly GCF_002201575.2. NCBI lineage: Eukaryota > Metazoa > Chordata > Mammalia > Carnivora > Phocidae > Neomonachus > Neomonachus schauinslandi. The sequence goes on along the minus strand of NC_058409.1, from coordinate 74,167,907 downwards.
TCTAAACAAGTCACAGTTCTCTTAAACCACTTGACCAGTGGCCTACGTTATCTCCTTCTCTTTGGCTTAAGGTTGGACATATGTTCCAGTTCTGACTAATGACACAGGGTAAGTGTCCCATAGAAAGGTTGCTTCATCAAAACAAAAATGAGAGAGAAGAAAAACCTTTATCCCTCTATTTTCTTACTCCTATTTCAAAAATCGGTGTGGTGCTTAGAGAGCCAAGAGTAATTTTGTTGTCATGAAAGGAGAAGAAAGACAGAAGAAACTTGGGTTATCAATGTCATCACTGCTTCTAGGAACAATCTAATCCTAAACTGCTTAAGTTTTTGTGATAAAAAAAAATTTCCCCTCTTAATTGAGTGCCCTGCTACTTACAATCAAACAAAATCTTAACTCATTCACTTTTGAAACCTTGTTGAAGCATGCTCTTTTCTATGAAGTTTAACTGGACCCTAATATTTTTCCATTTTAACAGGGTAAACAGCTCTTTACTCATAATTCCCTATGCTATTTAAATATATTTTATTTACTTGTCAAATGTACTGTGATTTTCTTATTATCTGTATATAACTAGAGTATAAGTTCTTCATTTGCAAGAAATATAATGGCATTCATGTGCTTGACCAGAAATTGAACTTAACTGAAACTGTTTTATTTATTTATTTTTAAAAAGGTTTTATTTATTTATTTGACAGAGAGAGGCACAGCGAGAGAGAGAACACAAGCAGGGGGAGTGGGAGAGGAGAAGCAGGCTTCCCGCTGGGCAAGGAGCCTGATGTGGGGCTCGATCCCAGGACCCTGAGATCATGACCTGAGCCGAAGGCAGACACGTAACGACTGAGCCACCCAGGCGCCCCTGGACCTGTTTTAATACGAGTTTAAGAAGCCATTATTACAGAACATTCTATCAATTAGGATATGTTCAGCTTCAAGTAACAGGAAACTCTGACCTAAAGTAGTTTAAACACTAAAGGATTTTATAATATCAAAATCCAAGAATTCCACAGGTAGGCCAAGTCCCTTGGAGCCAGAGCTCTGGCTCATTTTATTTTCAATCCCCTTGGTTCTTATCTCTGTGTGTTGGTATCATTCTCATGCTGATAGCATATGGCTACAGCAGTTCTAGTTATCATACTCAGATGAAACCTTCCAGCAGGCTTTCTCATATCTCATTGGGCAGAATTCCATCACATGCTCAGAGTTAAGCTCAATTGTTGGCAAGAAAAATAGAAATACCATGATTTGGCTTACAGTAATCAAGACCCATAACCTGGGGCTTGAGTTGGGACCAACATCCCCTGAAGCCTATGTATTCAGAGGAAAATGCACACACACAGATAAAACAAAGGTTATGTTAGGAGAAATATGGATGTCCAGAAGAAAAAAACCATTGTTACTCAAGATCTGCAGAGTGATTTTATTGGTATTTGGTAGTGTTGAAAAATGTCTTTTACAAAGTCCTTAAGTTTCCAGTAGCCTTTCATTTTTATTTTATAAAACAATGTTTTAGTATTACAAAGCTCACCTGTATCAAAGATTATAAAATTTGAAGAGAAGATTATCACAAGACAAAATGTCATCAAGTAGAATTCCAATTTAAAAGGATCAATTTGATATATGTGATAAAGCTTTTCTTCTCTTACTCTCTTATCAGTAATAATATGATCTAAAAATCAATATTCATAATACTGAATAATATTTTACAAACTAAAAAAGAAAATGTGTATTAAGGATTTTAATAATTATGAGGAAATATTTATCATTCATCTATTAAGGGAAAAAGTCAATTATTAAAAATTATTCAAAACTCACATTTTATTACTAAAATCCAAGTAGCATTGTCATCTTTTGCCTCAGAGTGAACACTAATATATTGAGGCACACTTTTTTTTTAGCTCTCCCCACACACACACTTTTCACTTACTTTTGCTTCAAGTTACATTATAGGATCCAAAGACTATTAAAATATATAAGTGTGATAACAGTAAGAAATCACTACAAATACTAGTGAAGAGCTTATATAAACAATGCAGAGCTGGAAAAATAATTTTTGCCCTAATTTTTAGAACATGAGATCTAAATCAAGGGAGTTTTTACTTGGTGGATACTAATACAAGAAATTATTCTGAATGTGTAACTCCAACATGAAAAAGGATGGACAGTCCTTTCACTTATTTATATATATGTCCTTGTTTTATTATCCTACATTTCAAGAAGACATAAATATATCAAAACTTGTGGGTTACAGCAAAAACAATTCTAAAAAGGAAGTTCATAGAAATAAGTCCATGAATAAACAAGAAAAATATCAAACAACTAGCTTTATACCCTCCAAAGAACTAGAAAAAGAACCACAAATGAAGCCCCAGGTTAGAAAGAAGGGGAAAGAAAAAGATTGGAGCAGAAATAAATGCTATAGAGACTGAAAAGACAAGAGAGATTAAAGAAACTAAAAGCTAGCTCTTTGAAAATATAAAATTGACAAGCCTTTAGCTAAATTCATCAAGAAAAAAAAAGAAAGAAGATTCAAATATAATCAGATATTAAAGAGGAGACATTACAACTGATACTACAGAAATACAAAGAATTATAAGAAACTACTTTAAACAGTTTTATGTCAACAAGTTAGAGAACCTCAAAGAAATAAATTTCTAGAAATATACAACCTACCAATAGTGAATCATGATAAAATAGAAAAGCTAAATGGACTGATTACTAAGAAGGAGATTGAAAGTAATCAAAAACCTCTGAAGAAATAAAAGTCCAGAACCAGAGGGCTTCACGGGGAAATACCAATCTTTCTCTAGCTCTTCTAAAAAAAAATACAGAGGAGGAAATTCTTCCAAACTCATCTTATGAGGCCAGTATTGCACTGATACCAAAACCAGACAAGGATACCACAAGAAAATTACAGGCCAATATTCCTGATGAACATAGATGCCAAAATTCTTAAGAAAACATTAGTAAACTGAATTCAACAATACATTATACTCCATGATCAAGTGGGATTTATTCTAGGGATTCCAGGATGTCTCAGCATCTGTAAACCAGTCCATGTTTACACAACATTAACAAAATGAAGGATAAAAATCGTATGAACATTTCAATAGATGTAGAAAAAAACAGTTAACAAAATTCAACATCCATTCATGATAAAAACTCTCAACACATTGGGAATTGGGGAAACACACATCAACATAACAAAGGACATATATGACTAACCAACAGCTAACACCATACTCAATGGTGAAAAGCTGACATCCTTTCCTTTAAGATCAGGGACAAGACAAGAATGCCCACTCTCATCGCTTTTATTCAACATATTATTCAAAGTCCTTGCTAGAGCAATTAGGCAGGAAAAAGAAGGAAAAGGCATCCAAATTGGAAAAGAAAAAGGAAAAGTGTCACTATTTGCAGATGGCATGGTACTTTTATATAGAAAACCCTAAAGACTCCACCAAAAATTTTCCAAATTAATAAATTAATTCAGTGAAGTTGCAGGATACAAAATCAACACAAAAAATCTGTTGTGTTTTTATACACCAATAACAAACTATCGGAAAGAGAAATAAAACAATTCTATTTACAATTTTGTCAAAAAGAATAAAATACCTCAAAAAAATTTTCAACGAAGAGGTCAAAGACATGTACTCTGAAAACTGTAAGACCTTAATGAAGGAAATTGAAGACACAAATAGATAGAAACATATTCCATGTTCAGGTATTGGAGGAATTAATACTTTTTTAAAATAACCATACCACCTTAAATAGTCTACAGATTCAATGCAGTCCCTATCAAAATATGAACAGTATTCTTTTTCCTTTTAGCAAATACTTTTGGCTTCTAAGTCTAGTTTCTACTCATAACCTTCTTTGCCTTTGTCCATTTTTAAATCTTTTGCCTTGCTAAAGTTGACTCAATCATATTATATTTACAATAAGTCATTCCTTAAAAAATAAATAAATGCAAATCATGTTTTTTCATTTCATTAGTGTATAAGACTATAAAAAATGTAATGAATGTAAAAAAATGTTAACAAGAAAATTGAGTTAGAAAATTCACAAGACAAGAGAGAATCATTTCTGTAAGTCTCTATGATCACCTATTTTGTCATTTGTCAACTTTACCTTTCCAACACTATTATCTATATTTTCATCTAAACAAGGAAACAAGGGTGAGGTGATTATTCATAATACCTAAGGGAAAAGATTTGATTTACTTTTAGTCTCTAGAAACCCAATTGACAAATATTGTCCTTCATGTACAAATCCCAAGATAAAAGAAGCTATTATGTATTTATGTTTATTCATTCAGTAACTTAACAAATGCAAGGCAATATACTAGGCACCACTGAAATAAAGATTAAGACAAAGTCACTGCCCTCAAGGAATTTTAAGCCAAGTGGGAGAGACATACAAGTGAACACAGCATACAAAACTGTACTTTACATATGATAACTGTGGTGTAAAAATATCCCCCCCCAAAAAGAAAAAGCCAACAAAGTGCTGGGTGGGCAGGAATTAGAGGAAGACTGCACATAAAAGGCGATGCTTAAGCTGATCTTAAAGGATGAACAGGAGAAGGATCTATGGAGAAATAAGAAGGGATTTCCAGGCCAACAAGTTGTTTTTTGGTTTGTTTTTGTTTGTTTTATTAGAAGTAGTTTAGCAAAGGTAAAATTCAATGTGAATATGACAGAATGGCAAAAGAGGGGTCTGACATGTAGGCCAGATTATGAAGGGTATTGAATATCAAGTCAAAGAGGCTTGTAGGAGATGAAACATCATTGCAGGATTATACAAACAAAGGATTTGGGATTCTGCTAGACCCCTCTGGTGGTTCTGTGGAAGAAGAATTTCAAAGGGACCACACTGGAGGCAGGGATAGGAGTTATGATTTATTATAACAATGTTAGGTATCCATCACTGTGTAATCCAAAGGAAATTGAAAGAACAGAAAGAATGGATAGATGTGAAGAAGTTAGAGAAGGTAAAATAGAATATAGGTATAGTTTGGATTTGAGCCCTCAAAAGTACACAGAGGAACATTTTGATTTATGAGGTTGATTTCAATTTACAAAAAAATTATAGAAGACCAAGATGTATTTTTTTCAGTTATTCTTACTTTTGTTATTTTTGTTTGTTCTGAGAGTGAATGGAGAGGAAAAATGTTAAGTTCAGCGATGTCCAGTAGTCAGACAGAAATGTGTACATTTGGTGATGATTTTCAAAATATTTATCAGTTCAACAAGATTCAATCAAGGCCACCTGGTGGCAGGAAGTGCTAGTGCAGAGTCCTGGAGCCTCCCTATCGTGTCAGGTGTCAAGGTCTTTAGTTACTAAGTTGTGGAAAGATTTTGGGGACTAGAGGGGTTGGAGGTAGGGCTCAGGCAGTAACTATTAACAAACCGGTGTTACAGTATTCTAAAATTTTAGCAAGTAGTATGTCCATAGCGTACATACTACTTAAACATCATCCCTAATTGAAGTGAGGAAATAGATGGCACAATTTAAAACTTTGTAGCTCTTTCCACAGTTCAATGTAGAAAGGTAAAATGTATCTTTGGTGGAGAATGTTCTTCTGAACTGGAGCACTGTAATGGGTATCTTATTTAAACAAAGGTAAGTCTCATGTTCAGAGCCTACTCTGTAAAGTAAAAGTTGAGAAAAAAATTAAATACTTTGAATAATAAAGCAAAAGATTTTCTCACGTATCGAGGAGAAGATATTTTGCCCTAAACAGGTATTTTGATACTAGGAGATTTTTAGCTTTTTCTAAGGATCACTGAAACAAGAATTTAAAAAAGATGAGTGGGTCCCAGCAACATGGCAGCTGACCAGTCCTGAACAGAGGAAGAGCCAGTAGGGTGGTATCAGTAAAAAGTTGGATACATGTCAAGGATGGGGTGAAGGGCCCTTGGACACAGCTATGAAATACAGAGAAGCAGTGATTTGGTGGCTGGAATTAATAAAGCACAAGTTCACAACACTAAATAATGAGCACCAATTTAAGTTCCCTCCAAAGATATTTAAAACAACTTGGGAAGGTATACGCTTCCTAAAATCAGACAGAATAAAGGTGCAGCCTATGCTTAAATGAATATTAAATAGGATGAAAGAAAACCCAGTAAACTTCGGGAAAACTTGAGTAACATACAATATATAGTTATATACAAATGTAGGGATCTGAAGGGGCATGTGCACCCCTATGTTTATGGCAGCAATGTCCACAATAGCCAAACTATGGAAAGAGCCAAGATGTCCATCAACAGGTGAATGGATAAAGAAGATGTGGTGTATATATCTATATCTATATCTATATCTATAGATATAGATATAGATATAGATATATACACAATGGAATATTACGCAGCCGTCAAAAGGAATGAAATTTTACCATTTGCAATGACGTGGATGGAAGTAGAGGGTATTATGCTGAGTGAAATAAATCAATCAGAGAAAGACAAGGATCATATGGTCTCACAGATATGAGGAATTTGAGAAACAAGACAGGATCACAGGGGAAGGGAGGGAAAAATGAAACAAGATGAAACCAGAGAGGGAGACAAACCATAAGAGACTCTTAATCTCAGGAAACAAACTGAGGGTTGCTGGAGTGGTGGAGGGTGGGAGGGATGGGGTGGCTGGGTGATGGGCATTGGGGAGCGTATGTGCTATGGTGACCTGGAGTTTGTAGAATTAGGTTAAACTTAGGATAAAATTCTGTAGGATTGTAATATTTACACAACAGATGGAGCAAGAAGCACCTTTAAGGAAAACTAAGGAGTAGGAACAAAATGTAGAATTACAGGACTGAACTGTTCAGCAAACTAAAAAAAGATTTTGAAAGTATATGTGGTCAAGATAAGCAAGACAGGACTGAAAAGAATCAATGGTATTTGGTGATAAGAAATCCATTAGTAATCAATGTGGGAGGACTCTCAGTGATGTGGGGCTGACATAAACCTATTTGTAATGATTTGGGAGACCAAAGGGTGGAAAGGAAAATGAAAAAGCAAATTTTGACCACATTCTTACGAAATGAATATATAAAGAATGATGTAAGTCAAGAGCTAAAGAAATGACTGAGGTAAGAAAAGTATTTCTTTTAAATGGGATGAAACATGATTTTATGATGGGGGAAGCAATGAAGGGCAAAGAGAGATAAAGAGGGAGGTGGGGAAGAAATAGTGACAGAAGGTCTCAGAAGAGATAGGGAATGATAGCAATTCAAACACAGTTAAGGAGATTGCATTGACAGAAAAGAAGTAACCCTCTTCTGTTTCTGCAATCCTTGTCTCTATCTCTTGTTTCAGAGCTAGAAAATTCAGAGCACTAAAATAAATGGTAGGTTAGGAAGTGAGAGATCATAGGAGTATACCTCACTTTCAATTAATTGTGTAATAATAGCTGACCTCCTCCCACACAATTTTAAAAAACAGCTTTCGGTATTAAGGCAATACTTAGTATGGAATAAATATTCCTCTGTGATGCTGTTTGAATATTGATCCTGTTCTAAAATTAGTAAGTCATTCCCCCTACAATACCCTCATCATTAGAATGATTATGGAAGGTCAATTCATTTGTGAAAAGAAAATGACCTAAATCTTCCACCAACAAAAATAGTTTCTTTTAGAGGAAGAGATCTCATTGATCTCTGTAAGGGTGAGGCTTTTTTTAAGGTTGGCAATTATATGGTTCTCATGGGGGGAAAAAAATCAGGCACATGGATGAATTATTACATGTGGGTTTGTAAATGGGTAAATCACATCATTGTGAACCAGCTTATCATAGGAGTTTAATAGAGTGGATTCTGCAACTAGACTTGCTAGGATTGAATCCCTTTTCTTGAGCAGATTTCTTAATGTAGCCTCAGTTCCTTCATCTGAAATAGGGGAAAAATTAATAATAATAAGGAGGAGTAGGGGGGAAAGGTGGAGGAAGATGAATACTGCTCATTTAAAAAGTGGTTTCATGTATAAACCACATGTGTATGTTTATATCAATGCATTTGAAGTGGCTAAAAATTTATTTCTCCCAAGATATGGTGAGTTTCCTCACTGGGGTATGGAAGAATCAGCTAGAAGACAAAATAATTGAACTAGATGTTTGCTAGAATTCATTGAAACTGTACAATTTTGAGATTTTTATAATTTTTAAGTTAAAGATAGAAAAACATGCAACAATATTTATTTGACCCAAGGCAAGTATTAAGTAAATAAATCCAAAGCCTCTAGACCACTTACTTGATCAAGATCAGCTTAACTTGGAAAATAAACTTAGATTTATTGTGTGTGTTTGTGTTTAGTGTGTATGTGTGTGTTATGGCAAATAACACAGGAAGAAATTTAAACAGTAGGTGCTTGTTATTAAAGTCAGTCCCTGACAGTGTGTAATGCATCTGGTTGACCTCCTTGGAGGTAAACAATCATCAGAAATATGGAAATCCAGTTGTGAACCTCCACAGAGCTCTGGAGACCCACAGATGGATACAGAGTAGAGATGCATATTGCAAATAGCTGACATTTTGATAATACATTCTTTTCAAAGTGACATCAAGAAAAGGAGACCTTTACTAGTTCTGTCTTGGAATGTCAGTGTGGTGCTTCAGGGGTTCACTGAAGCCCTTATCCTGCTCAACTTTTAACCTTCATTTATCTAAAATTCTTGTACTAAAACAAAAAAAAGTTGCCTTTCTCTCATCAATTCCTCAAGGAGAAACAGAGACATGTAGCCATAAATTATTGATTCTCTGCTTTTTTAAAAATGGAAAAAATGGCACCTTGCACAATGTCTGCAACCTGATTATTTTTTGATCTTTTCTACACACAGAATCTCAGAATTATCATACTACAATGAGATTAGGAATTCATACTCAGAAATCTAATGGAGATCCAGGGACAGTAGAGAAGAGCTGACCTACCTTGGGGAAGAAATCACTTTTTTTAATGCATAGTCTAATGACAGTTTTTAAGTGTAAGGTGACCCAAAAGTTCTTAATTACATTTAATGTAAATGGCCAACTGAATTGAAATATGGTTTTGTAAATAAATCAGTTGGTTTGAACCAAGGGCCATGGACTGTAATTTCTATCTTAAGATGGGGCATTTAGTGTCTTTTTCATGATTATGAAATAAATCCCTAACCCTACAGAACACATGAGGTTCTGAATAAATGTATGTGATCATATCTATCCAATCTATGTGTATATCTAAAAAAAATAACAGTTTAAAGAATGATGTACTTTACAATTAAATTTTTTCCAACTATTTTCTTCATGTTTGTGGGTTAAGCATGTCTTCTCTATCAAAAGGCAAATAACCGAGAAAATACTCACAAATTATGTGTCAGATAAGGTTCTAGTATCAGAATATACAAAAAAAAAAAACCCTCTCTTAAAACTCAACAAAGAGATAATGCAATTAAAGAATAGCAGAAGACTTGAACAGACATTTACACAAAAAAGATACACATACAGCCAGTAAAATATGAAAAGATAACAACATTAGTAATTCAGGAAATGAAAATCAAAACCATGATGAAATACCACCTCACACCCACTAGGATGGATACAAAATATTAAATATAGCAGGGTTCCAGTTCAAGATGGTGACAGAGGAAGACTCTGAACTCATCTCCTCCACTGAACACATCAAATTACACCTATTAATAGGATAATTACTCCTCAAGAAGAACTGAGGGTGGAATGAACAGCTACTGAACAACCAAAGATAGAATGGCAAGAAAACAGCAAGAGAGATGGAGACATGGTAACAAAGGGAACCCCCATTCCCGATCCTGCAAATGGCAGTGGGAAGGGGTAGTACTGAGGGACTGGGAACCGATCTCTCTGGCCTTAGGCACAGAATAAAAGTCTCAGTTTAAAAGAGCATCTAGCATTTAAAAGAGAAAACACTAGAGCTCTGCCAAGTGGTAGAAGAACTACAGGAGCTCTCCAGGTTGGAAGGTCTGGTGAACCACAGAATTCACATTCCCACTCCATCTTAAAAGCCTAAACCAGAGAAATCTGATTACCATAACAGAGGGGTCCAGTCATCTCAGTGAGCTTGCAACTTCAGTGAGCCCAGAGTCCACAAGTTCATACTAGCCCTAGTCGCTATGAGGCACAGAAAAAGCAGCTGCACTTTGAAAGGGCCAAGGAGCTGTGGGAACACTTTCCTCCCCTCCCCCCACCACCTTAAAAACCTAGATCAGAGCAGTGTCTGGTTCACAATGAGCTTGTAACTTTAGTCAGCACAGGGTCCCCAAATCCACATCAGCCACCCTGTAATATTGACACACAGAAAACAAGCTGCAGTTTTGTGGATTTTTCTCTCTTTGTTTACTTTTTGTTTTCCAATTTATTTTTTTTTAACTTTTTAAAATTTGTCTTTCCTTGTTTTGTTTTTATTTTTTCTTTTTGGTTTTGTTCTTTCTTGTTTTTTTTTCTTTTTCTACTCCTTTTTTTTCTTTTTCCTTTCTTTTTTTCTGGACCCAGAAGGTATTATGCTAAGTGGAATAAATCAAACTGGGAAAGACAAATGCCATATGATTCCACTTACAAATTAAATTTTAAAAAATGAACAGACAGAAAGCAGAATCAGAATTATACATACACAGAACAAATTGGGGGGGCTAGGCAAAACAGGTGAAGGGGAGAAAAAGATACAGGCCTCTAGTTTGGAATTAGCCATGGAAATAAAAACAAAGCATATGGAAAACAGTAAATGATATTTTAATAGCAATGTAACGGGGACAGATAGTAGCTATACTTGTGACCATAATATAACATATAAACTTGTCAAATCACTAAGTTGTACACCTGAAACTAATGTAACATTGTACGTCAACTATACTCAAATAAAAAAGAAAAACAGCCTGTGTTGGTGAGTATGTGGGGAAATATGAACTCCCGTACATTACTGGTGAGAATACGAAATGGTTCAGCCACTGTGGGAAACATTAAGCAGTTTCTTATAAAGTTTAAACATAGAATATGTGACATTTCAATTCCATTTCTAGTTATATCCCCAAAAGAATTAAAAAGACAAACAAATGCATACATATAAATGTTTATAGAAGCAATAGTCACAATAGCCAAAAGCTGGAAACCACCCAAATGTCCATTAATGAAGGCATAAACAAAATCAGACACAAAAGGTTACATATTTTATAGTTATACACACACATACACATACACATACACACATACACACACACACACCTATTTTGAAACTAGGCAGAGGTACTTCCAAACATATATGTATGTTCTGAAACTGGATAGAGGTCGTCACACAACATTGTGAATGTACTAAATCTTCTGAAGTGTTCACTCTAAAATGGCTAATTTTAAGTTACGTGAATTCAATTTTTTAAAAAGTCCATCTTCCTCAATTTTTCAACAATTATTTAACTCTCTGCATCTTCAGCCTCTCCTCCCAGTTTTAGGTCTTATTGAGATATAACTTACATATCATGAAATTCACCCATTTGAAGTATACAATACAATGGTTTTTAGTATATTTACAGAGTTTGGCAACCATCAGCACCATCCAGGTTTAGAATATTTTCCCCACCCTCTTGCCACTGTCTCCCTTCTCTCTTCATTCCCCAGGCCTAGATAAATACTAATTTACTTTTTGTATCTAAGAATTTGCCTATTCTGAACGTTTCATATAAATGGAATCATACCATATATGGCTTTTTGTGCCTGACTTCTTCCCCTTAGCATAATGCTTTCAAGGTTCATCCAGACTTAGTATCGATACTTCATTTCTTTTATAGCCAAAAAATATTCCATTGTATGAATACCGCATTTTGTTTACTCATCTTTTGATAGACATTTGGGTGATTTCCACTTTTTTGAGCTGTGATGAGTAACGCTGCTGTAAACATTTGTGAACAAGTTTTTGCATGGATATGTTTTTATTTCTCTTGAAGATATACCTAGGGGTGAAACTGCTGAATCATAATGCAACTCTATATTGAATATCTTGAGGAACTGCCTAATTGTTTTCTACAATAGTTATACACCATTTTAGATTTCTCAATTAATATAATTCACCTTCTCTCCTGCAATATGTTTTGCATCTAAAACCCATCAGTAAAAAACTTTCCTTACCCTTCCTTCTTAGGGTGGCACCTAGATTCCAGGGTATAGGACCATAGAACTGGAGGGAATTGATAGTCTGGAAAAGTAAAAAAGTGATTAAACTATAGAAAACATAAAAGCACAAATCTTGGCTAAGTGAATTTACAGACATAAAACTAAACTTGATACATGCAAATATAATTAGAATAATGCTTATCATGTGCATACAGGTACAACAATTGATCATTTTAAAATCTTGGCAGTTCTATCTCAGGAAATGACTCTGCTATTTTTAAATGGTGGGAGAAAACATTCTTGGGACTGGGAGATTAACTACTGACATGATAGAAGGCAGAAGGTTTGGCAAGCTTGAGAAGCAGTGGTCCAGGAGGAAAGTCGAACATTTGACTTAGGTCATCTCGAGCAAACAAAAAGGAAAGTGGAAGAACCATGGACACCTGGATCAAGAGATTTAAACTGCAATCTTTGTCCAAATTTGCAGGAAATTTGCAAAGTCACTTGTATAGTGCAAAGGAGGCAGGTGGCCAGTTTAAAGCAGAGGTCAAAGTGATGATTTAACAGCAGTTTCGAGAAATTACTGTTATCAAGCAGGACTGAAGTCTGTAAGTATAAAGGCCTTAAACCAGGACAGGTGGAAGATGCTGGCTCTGAGCCTTGGCAGCCAACATTAAGAGAATGACTGATAGAAGTCCACATGTTGCTCAAAAGCTGATTGGAAAATGTTTACAGTAGAATAAAAAATAGAAACTTGTTAAGACTGGTCTTTGGTTCTCTTTTGTGTCCATCCTTTATATAGATAGATGAGCAAAGAAAAAAAAATCAATTTAGATGATTAAAAAAACTCTGTCCTTCCAGCCATCCAGACTGGTCTGTTGTCTCCAAACACACTTGGTGATAGGAATTACCTGGCAGCAACAAGAAATATCTTTCACTCAACAGAAGGTTTTTCAAAGACCATTCAGTCAAGTAAATGGCTAACTCATTAACCAAACTGGGAACGATTCCAAATGTTTACAAAATAACCGTATTCAATACCTACAGGCATATCCTATGCTTTTTTCATGGGCTTTCTCTCTTTTTAGCTGCATTAAAGCAGCCTACCATTTTCTTAGGTAGCGTGCTAGCATACCTTTGTTTTTTAAATAAAGCATGACTGACAGTAATAAAGAAAATGATACATCAATTTCCCCTCACCAAAAACAAATTAAAAAAAAAAAAATGTTCAGACACTCCGTGCTTGAGATTGGGGTATGAATTCCAAGTCATTCATTTAAATGAGTTCACTTCATCCTTTGTTTAGTTATGTATGCAAGCTGAACCAGTCAGATTGAAGAAAATGTATAATTACCATGTATATTCTAATTCTAAAAACTCCTTTAAATCTTTTTTGCAAATACAATTATTTCAAAAAGCAACACCCTGTTTTTATTTAGTCTAAGGTTCTCTGAGTTTAAAAAAATATATTACCTACACCTTGATCAGATAAAAAAAAAAAATAGGGTCGCTCAATATTTTAGAGCAATTTAGAGTATTAAAACAAGACCAGCCTTAAGAAAAAGGTTTTTGCCTGGGGTCCCCTCACCAACCTTCTATTTTCTGTACACATCTACCCTATGTTCTCAGTAACCTCCAGTTCCCTCTTTCATGTTAGGATGTTAATAGATCAGAATACAACCCATGACCTCATGCTTCAGATCCTTTGATCCACTCCACCATCAAAACGCACCTACCTTTAGCTTTAATTGTTCAGATTTGCTCTATGAAAGGCACCTTAGTTATCATAATTATTTGTTAAGATTTGCTGTTTAGCTTGTCACCCCTCCAAGAAACTGTATTTAAGTCAGAACCATGACTTTCTATTGATGGTGTCTTAGTTCAAAGAAAATAATCCTGACTGTGGACATGCCAAGCACTAAGGCAGACCACTCTAGAGATACTCGGAGCAAAACATAGGTGACCGCCTGTTTCAACTTTGCATCAGACTGATTGCCTCAGTCTAGAAAATAAATGCACATGGTAGCAAATCTTAACAGTAAACCCTAAGAGGCTAAGTCACAGGAGTCATTCATCACAGTGTTAGGTAACTCTTGAGATTTAGGATGATTGATGCGTTTAATTTAAACTGGCCTGGGTATATAGGATGTGTCCCTGAAGTGGTAATAGGGTGAGTGGGTGAGATGGAGGGAGAGATTTTAATGAAAAACATTTTTGCTTTAAAACTTTCTTGTGCATATGTCTTTCACCAGTAACAGTACACACAAAAAAAAGTGTTTTAATTGTTGCCATATTTTATAATTCTAGCCTGTTCTCGGAGTTTCTTCTAAAAAGCCAGTGAGATAAAAGCTGTGTTAATTCTCATTGCATAAGACATTCTTTTTTTTTTTTTTTTTTTTTTTAGTAATAAAGCCTTTCAGATAACACTCATTTCAGTTTGTTATGACAGTGGAATCCCAAATCATATGGATCAGTTAAAATCCCATTCATGAAATGTTAAAAGATGTCAGTTGAGGTAATGGTGTTCATATTGATGGGCTCAGTTGCAGTATTTCTGTTTAAGGAAAAATACAGAGCAATTTCAGAATTGGAGATACATGGTACAAAAACAAAGCTTATTATATTGCAGGACCGCTTGGCCTTCATTGTTCGTAAAAAAGCTTTCTTATATTTGTAATTTCGTATTCTCTGTATTGTATAGTAGAATAGGACTGTTGTAGAGGTGTTAAGCTTTAGTATTAAAATTTATGCATATATGAAATATAAGTAATTTTGGTAATGGAAATACCTTGGAATGGTCTGATTCAAATGATTATTTTCAAGTACTGAGTAATGTCTTTTGTGGAACAAACACTGTGCTAGTTTCTCTAAATAAGACAGCGAGTTTCTTTGAACTTTGCAATTTATATAAGCAAATAAATAACAAAAAATCTTACAAATAAAAATGTAATTATGATGTATATTTAGTGCCATAAGGGAAAATTACAAGGTGCTTTGAGAGCACAAGAGATCTTAATGCAGTCTGGGAAATCAAGAAAGACCTTCCTGAGGAAGTGTTATCTGAGCAAGTTCTGAAAGCCAGGGGGGTAGCTACATGGTGGCTTAAAAATTGGAAGCAGGGCACTATGGGAAGAGGATCCAAATGGGGAAAGTGTGGTACATCTGAGGCAATGAAAGAGAATGATGAGGCCTGGAGAATAATGGACTATGAAGAGAACTGTAAAACATGAAGAGGAAAATACAGGCAGAAAACAAATCAAGGAGAACCTATTATGCCATCCTAGAGATAATGTTTTTCATCCTAAAGGCACTGAAAAACTATTAAAATATTTTAATCAGGATATGACATTAGCACATATTCATGTTAACATCACCCTGGCTTTGGCATGGAGAATGGATGAAAACTGAACCAGAGTCAAAATGCGAAAATTAATGTAAAAGCTACTGTATTAACTCAAAGGAAGGGATGGTAGCTTCCACTTTAATGGCAATGCCAAACTGGGAAAATACGAAAAGACTTAAGAAATATTCAAGAGGTAGTGTGGATAGAACTTAGTGAAGGATAAATGAAAAAGAAGTTGTAGACAAAAATGCAGATTTCTGTCTCATACAACTGGATAGTAGTGGTATCATTTGCTGAAATAAAAAAAAACTGAAGGAAATACAGTTTTGTAAGCTAGTGAGCTCAATTTTGAACATAATGATATTAATTTACCATTGAGAAATCCAAGAGGAGATGTATTTAAATATATAAATATAAAGCTTAGAAAGTAAATTTGGGCAAGAGATATAGACTTGGCTCATTGGCATGTAGCTGACAAACAGTATGGTGAACATGGAGAGAAGATCTAGGATGGAATATTGAGGAACTAAATATTTAGAAGGTGTACAAAAAGATAAGCCAGCAAGAAAGACTCATTAAGAGATTTTATATAAGACTGCTATGCCTCCTCAAGAACTTTCTGGATATAGTAAAAGCTGCAAAAATACAAAACCAAGTGAAGGTAAAACAAAAATGTGTGGTACTATTAAGGTAGGATGAAAAATTAAAGGTAACTGATCTTCGTTCAACTACATGAACACACATCTGTGAAGATGGTAGACCCAAAGCAAATGGAAATTAAGCATTCCTTCTTACCATGAATTTGGGAAGTGAAGCCATAAACATTGAAAATCTCTTATGTTAATTGTGGCTTTCAAAGTGTCCAAGTTAAGTATTGTAGCAGATTGAAACAAATATACCAAAGCTGTTGCTTGGGCTTAAAGAAACCAACAAAAATAGGGCATTCCATGGATAATCTGTGTCAGTTGAATGTATTTGTGTCATATGTATTTGTTTGCATCTTTCTTGCCATTTGCTTAATCTTCTATATCCTTAGGACTAATTCTTCCCCAAGATTTCTGGCAGGAGTGTGAATCTCGTATGAATTCATGCAAAGTCATCAAGGAAACTAAATTTTCTCTTGGGGATAACCATTCTGGAGTCTGCTGTTCTCCACCTTAAAATGGATTGGATGATCTCATACTAGATTAAGAGGATAACAGTTACACTATAAGTGTTTTTGTAGAAATTACATTTATCGACATCCTGGGAATTTTGTCTGCTTTCTGAACACCATGTTTTCTCATCTCTTTTTGTTCCAGTTTTAATGAGTTATAACTGACACAGAATATTGTTTCAATTTTAGGTTTACAATATAATGATTTGATATATTTATATATTTCAAAGTGATTACCATAGTAAGTTTATTTACCAGCTATCATGTCACATAGAATTTTTCTCTGCCTGTTCTGTTGGGGCATCCCAACCTCTCGGTCACCCTTTCTCTTTAAATAATCCACTTCCCCAGAGATAAAATCTGCCCAGGAGCTATAAAACTGGCTGCTATAGCATTGGGAAGAGTGCAAGAAGGCAAAAGTGTTTCTCTCTGTTTTGTATGAAGAGTTAATTCCTATGTTCAATATGGCACCCCTGACCTCCATTGTGCTTGCTTTCCAGGAATCAGAGTCCTTCTATTCAGTCTCTCTAGAGTAATCTTTTTTTCTTCTTTTGGACTGGGGAAGAGGAGTTACCCGACTATAGGTTGTTGCAGAGAAAACTGATGAGTCTTCTTATATAGAATTCTGAAATTGCCAGTTCTGTCCTCAAAACACCCTATACTCTTACATTCATTGGTATTTGGTGCTTCTAATTTCTGAGCCTACTGTGTATTTTGAAATATAAACTATCTTTAACCGTCTTAATTTTGTTAATTTGGTTGCCATTTTTAATCTTCGTTCCAGTGTTCAAAATGTTGACATTGCTCCTCTAGATTAATCTTTTTTTTTTTTTTGAACAACACTTACTTTGAGCCAACATCGCTTTAAGTACTTCACAAATATTAAATTGTGTTGTACCTCAAACATTCCTATGGGATAGACATTGGCATTTTCTCTATTTTACAGATGAGGAAACTGAGCTAAGAAAAAAAATTAAGTAAATTGCCCAAGGTCACAAAGACAGCAAATGCAAACCCAGGACTAAAACCCAAGTCAGTTGCCTCTGAAATCCATGTTCTTAACCACTATGCTAGCAGATGCTAATGGACGTGATTTACCTACTGTAGGATTCCTAATAAGCATCTTGTTTCCACATTTATGAATACTAAAAGAGGGTAAACTATTCCTGAAAGTTAATCTTAACTTTATGAGCTTTGCTTATTTATTCTTTTATTGTTTATTCTATCATGTATGATCAGAAATCTTGATAGTTCATTAAATAAGATGAGAATACTTTAAATGTAGGCTACATTCATATTTAAAATCTTGCAGGGCTGCATATAGATAATGCTCAACATGTCAAACTCCATCAAAAGTAATAAAAATACTTCAAACTAATTCATTTGTTTCTGACCCTAGGTATTTCTTTGACTTCAAACTCAACATTAACCCAAAGCATTAATTCCCTATTCAGTGAGGTACTACACTGTTAGCATACACAAAATAGAAAAAGGGATATAAAAAATACTGTACTGACCAGACACATCTGTTCTCAGACCTACATTTTATAGATGACCAGGACAGAAAAAAAACTACTGAAAACACACCAAAAGTTGAAATTTGGAGTGTTCTAGTCCTAAGAGTAAAGCCATGGTGCTTGAGGGAGTGGACATGGCTGGGAAAGGTCCACTAAAGCCCAGAGAAAAGTAGCATACTGCTGGGTACCTTTTCCCTTGCCACCAGTCAGTACTTCAGAGATCCAACCCCCCACACTGAGGCCCTTCTGCTCAGAGCTTCTATGGGCAGGGACTTGGATAAGAACATGACTTCCTCAGGTCAAGATCATCTGGAAAAGGATCACAGAAGGTTTTGCTGTTCTTATAATTGATATTGGTACAAAACATGACCAAAATCTATTTGGAACCATACAAAATTAATGGTTTTGGAGAAAAAATCTTGCCCATGACTGTAGCATAAATTATACAATCCAATGCCTTATTCCACATCAAAGTTTAAAGACATTTGTCTTATGTCATCATGCAAAGAGATGAAACTTACAAAGTTCAAAAAACAGTCATTTGGGATTTTGTTTGGAATTGCATTAAAGTAACTAGGAGAACGAAAAGATCTGAAAACTACAAGATGTGATTTCGCATGACTTGGTTACTGTACATTCTTTTGCTGAAAAATTATTTCTTCAACCAAATCCTATAATAGCAATGGAATGACTTAAACACTCTAAGGGGAAGTAAATTTGGATAGTGAATTTTTTAAAAAAATGGACTTATTGAAGGGAGATGATCCTTTTTCATTTGTCAAATAGAAGAAACAAAATCATTTAGATTAGTCAACAGCCATAGATCTGTTTTCTGAGATCCTTTTTAGTTTTTTGTCTGAAGAACTTGAGTATGTTTTCCAGGAAGCAGATTTCAGATATATTGACTTAAGTTGAAATTAAATCATGTTAATAAAATTCGATGTTTTTACAAATGTGGAAGTTTCCTTTGTAAGAAACTTTTCAGGAATGTCCATAACATGGATTATAAAAATTTTTAAGATGATACAACAAACTCCCACTAAAACTAAGCTCCCAACTTCAAAGTATTTTGCAATATTGGCCTCAACTTTTTAGAATTATAACATTACAGACAGAATTTAACTGCACTACATAATACTCCCTAATCTGCTTTCCCTCTTTTTTTCTCTCCCTCTTGCTTCCCCCCTGCAAGAATTAACCATTAATATAATTCAATACTTACTATCCCCATGCATATTTTATATTTTAACTGCATTTGTGTTGCATGTTTTTAAACTTTATAGAAACTATATCATGTATATTCTTCCATTTATTTTTATTCACCAAAATAAGTGTTGTTCAAATTGATACATTAGCTGTATTTTACTCATTTTCATTACTGTCCACTTCCATTGGTTGAATGTAACAAAATCGATTCATGCATGCCCAAATTTGTAGACATTTAGAGCATTTTAATTTATTCACTATTATGATTAAGACTATAATGAACATTCTTATGTATGCTCCCTTGTGTACAGAATTTCAAATTCTCCAGGGCAGGGCTTCTCAAACTTGGTACTATTGACATTCTGTGCTGGATAACTCTTTGTTGTTGGAGTTGAGAGTGAGGTAACTGCTGAGCATCATAGGATGTTTTGTCATATTCATGGTCTCTACCCACTAGAAGCCAATAGTAGCCCCAATATTATGATGAGCAAAAATGTCTCCAGACATTGCCAAATGTCCTCTGGGAGACAAAATTGGCCCTGATGAAAACCCCTACTCTAAAATATATACATTTAAGTCTAATTGCTGTTTTGTAGACTATACATATCTTCAACTTTACTGAATATTGCCAAATTGCTCTACAAAATAGTTGTAGTAATTTCCTTTGCAAACACATGTTCCATTTCTAGATTTTCATTGTGAAATATTTCCAACATTCAAAATAATATGTATATACAGATGTAAAACATCAGTAACAATAATAAATGAACACCACATATTCTCAACCTGGCTTAAGAAATACAGCATCATACTATCTTGGAAGTCCATTTATCCCTTTCTGGTGCTACCCTTCTTCCTCCCTTTTCTTTCCTCTAGAGGTAACCACTATCTTGATTTTTCTATCCATCATTTCTTTTCTTTTCATACTACAGATAAGCACATTATCTATATATGATGCTTTTCGTATTTTCCATATACTTTTCAGTTTTACATGCATGAAATCCTACTTCTATAACTTGTTTTGTTTTTATTCAATCTCGTGATTTTTGTTCATTATCATTTTGAATTTTATCAATATTCATGTATAGAACTGTAATTTATTCACAAATAAAAGGTATGATTATAAACCTCTTGTATTATGGTCTCTAGAATACTAACAAAAAATTTAACTAGACTTATTATATAACATATAAATACATCTGAAAATCTCTAAACCAAAGCTCTGAATAAAAATAAAATAGACTGACCAATAGAACAAAATGGTCTTTAGTAATCCATTCGTCAAATCCTGACGTTTTACGAACAAGTCATTGAAACCCAAAGCAATTAAATGGCCAAGTATGTTTTATAAACCATACCAATTTAGCTGTATAATCCAAGACTAGAAATTCCCAATTCCCAATCATGGTTTTTTCCAATCATTAACTTCTGCTGCAATCACCTCAGGTTAAAAACTGTCCTCTACATCTTTTCCTGTCCTTCTCTTTGATCTAGTACACAGTGTCATGCTTCACACATAGTAGAGTGAAAATCAATTATTTCCACATATTTGGAATTTTTTCTCATTTAAATTGGACTAATTTTAGCTGGCCAAACATCTTAATCTTTGTTGATTATTCAAAGAAAATCAAAGGGAAATGGCATTTAAGTCAAGAATGCACTTGGATTTATCTCTGTGGAAATGTATGACCTAAATACATGCCTCCTCCTTGAATGTCATGAGTATATTCATCACTTAGTACTGCCTTTATGGCCGATAGATACAAGAGTCCCACGAGGCAAATGGCTTTTTCAGGATAGCAGTTATAAAGATATGCTACCTTTAAAAGACACAGTACAAAGGAGGAAAAAAAATTGATATGTTTATGATCTTTCAGAGGTGGAAGAAAATAACTTGGTAATGATAGTATAATAAGGTATTAGTCTGTGCACTTTGCTCACTCAGTCCTAACCAACCAAGAAACAGCTACAAAAATGATAATTATATGCATAACTGCTATGGAATGTTATTAAACCTGGCATTTTAAAAGTGTCCTTTCATTCCTCTGAAAAGCACATGTAAATGAAAAGGGATGTGTGACTTCTCATTGAGCTAAATAAAGTTAGACAAGAGTTAGATGACTAATTTAACATATTTAGGAAAATGACATGACAGAATGCATTTCTAATCTGTGTGACATAAAAAGAAACAACTATTTTTGGTGATGTTCAGTGATTTCGTATTCATGGCAGAAGGAAATTTTCTAATTAATTTGCAACCTAGAATTAACGTCTCAGTCAAGCTATGACCAGGAACAGACAGCATGGTATCCCTTCAGTTGTGCTCCATCTGCTACCACTTGTGAGTTCTCAAAGGAAAAAGGCTGACCTTTGCTTAAAAATAACATGGACTTCAAGACTTATTATGTGGAGATAAATGACAATTAAACACACTACTGCCTCATCATCTTTATAATAATTTACTAGAAATCAGATTGTCAGTTCCACAGCTCTTCTCTCCGCAGCCTTTTTTTAACTGAACAGTTTTTACATCATCAAATGAACTTATTTCTTCTATGTGCCAGGCACTGTGCTAGACTTCACTAGACATCAGCGATATGTCACAAGCATAACAGATATACTCCTAACATTAAATAGACATTAAGTGAATACTGAACAGCTTCATTTTCCCATGAGGGGAAAAAAAAAAACATGTATCATTGGAGAGGAATAAATCTAGAAAAAGAGGTAACCAAACTGGTGCTGTATTTGTTACTTACTACAGATAGTGTCTTATTCTGCAGGAACAAGAGAAATAAATGAGTCCAGTATGAGTTTCCATAGCACAAAGTAATATGATTTAATTTGAAGGTAAGAACCGGGACTTTATCACTGTATCCCCTTTGCGTAGCTAAGAACTTGGTACACAGCAGATGTTCAAAAATCTATGCTAAAAGGAGCATTTTCAGAATGATAGAATAAGGACTTCCAAAAATCAGCTCCTTTATAAAAGCAGAGATAAAGCTGACCAAAAAAAAAAAAAATGGTGAAAGTTGACTTTTTCTGAACTATGGAAATTAACCAAAGGCTTACGACAATCCCAAGAGTACTTACTCTAGAAAAATGCCTAAGTCTCACTAAGAACACATTCTGTACAGTTTTAAATTGCACTGTTCTCATTTCTCTCTTCCCAGCTTCACAGAACCTCAAAAAGTAGCAGCCTTAGAATCACAGCAGGTGTGAAAAACAGCATTCTAGCAACAAATGGAGGGGGTAGAATGGACTGAATCCTCTCCCCTAAAAAAAAAAAAATCCCAAAGAGAATTATCATTATTCGACCTGTCTGGAAAACCCTTGGAAAAGTCCCATTCATAGGGCTTATCTTTGTTTGATCTGACTCTGGACTCAGTGAGGAAAATTTAGCTCTCAAGGCGCTGTGAAAAACAATCTATGGCAATCATTCTCCCCATCACAGCTGCCTGAGGCAACAATATCAGTTGAGGCAAACAAGAGGCTGGCCATAAACAAACAAACAAACAACTTCAAAGGATTACCTGAAAATTGAAATGTCTAACCTTTGAAAAAATGCAACATTTTTGTGGAAATATAAAAGACCATGTGCATATGAAGCGTAGGGCACATGCCTGAGAAAGACCCGACAAGCCTATAATCCCTAACCACTGGCTGACACTGAGGCTCTGTGTGAGATTATCCAGTCTAAAGAATCAAAAACAAAAGGAATGAAGAAAAATTATCAGAGCCCAAAAGATCAGTGATATACCATCAAGCATACCAACATATGCAAACAGAGAATTCCAGAATGAAAGGAGAGGGGAAAAGGGACAGAAATAATTATTAAAGAAATAGCAGCCAAAACTTCCCCAAACTGGTACAAAATAACCTACCCATTCAGGAAGTTGTATGAACTCCTATCAGTATAAACTTAGATCCAAGCCTAAACACATGATAGTTAAATATCTAATGGCAAGGACAGAAAGAAAATCCTGAAAGCAGCAAATGAAGTATGAGTCCACACATAAAAGGGATACTCAATAATATTAGCATCCGTCCAAAGACACAAATAGGGAAAGCTAAAGGATAAAAAAAAAGATAATCCCTGTTAAAAGTAACCAAAAGAGAGCTAGGTACTAGTATCATGACAATAGACTTGAAGACAAAAAGTTTTCCTAGCAATAAAAAGAACATTTTATGACGATGGAAGTTACAATCCATCAGGAACATAACAATTATTAAACACATTTCTATATTTTTATAAAATATAGCATCCTTTCAATAATAGAAGCCCCAAATACATGAAATAAAAACTGACAAAATTGAAGGGAGCAATAGAAAACAAACAGTAATAGTTGGAGGCTTTGAAATTCCACTTTCCATAATAAAAGAACTAGGTAAGAAGATAAACATGGAAATATAACACTTTAACAACATTAAGAACCAATTAGACCTCACACACATCTATGTAACACTCCACCTAAAAGAAAAACAAAAAACAAGAACACAACAACCATTCTTCTCCAGTACACACAGAATGCCCTCCAGGATAGATCATAAAACAAACCTAAATTGAAAAGATTTAAATCATCAACAGTATATTCTCCAAACCACACAGTAATCAAAATAAAATCAATAATAAAAGGAATTTGGGAAATTTCATGAATGTATATAAACGCATTCCTATATAACCAATGGGTCAGAGAATAATCACAAGAAAAATTAGAAAATACTTTGAGATGAATTAAAATGAAAATACAACATACCAGCACCTAGTGGTTGCAGCTAAATCAATGCTTACATTGAAAACTGTAAATGTTTACATTTAAAAAGACCTCAGGGTGAGGCGATGGGCAAAATGGGCAATGGGGAGCGGAAGATACAGGCTTCCGGTTACACGATCACAGAGTTACAAGGCACAACAGGGAATATAGTCCATGATACTGTAATAGTGTTGTGTGGTGACTGTTGGTAACTACACTTGTGGTGAGCATTGCCTAATGTATGGAGTTGTCCAATCACTGTGTTGTACACCTAAAACTAATGTAACATTGTCAATTATTCTTTAATTAAAAAAAAAACAAATCGCTGACCTAACCTTCCATGTTAAAAGAAGAGAAAAATCCAAAGTAAGTAGAAAGAAGGAAAAAATTAATATTAGAGCAAAAATAACTGAAATAGAAAACAGGAAAACCAATAGAGGTGATAAATCAAATCAAAAGTCATCTTATGATGTCAAAACTTACTACAAAATTACAGAAATCAACACACTAGTATTAGTGTATGGATAAACCTACAGATCAATGGGAGCGAATTCAGAGTTCAGAAACCCTACATTTATGCTCAGATGATTCTTAACAAGGTTGCTGAGTCAGCTAAGTAGAAAAAAGAACAGTCTTTTCAACAAATGGTGTTGGGAAAAGGGGATATTGTTTGTTAAAAAAAAAAAATGAAGCTGGATCCCTGTGTATGTCACACCATATATAAATATTAAATCAAAATGGTTTACAGACCTAAACATACAGCTAAAAATAAAACTTTTATTAGAAAACACTGAAGCCTTTGTGACCCTGGGTGATTTACAGAGACCTCGATTTCCATCTTGTTAAATTTGCATCTACTTCTTCAAGACATCAAGCTCATTAGTGATAGAATTAAAAGTATGGCCTGCAGTTTCTCCACAAACTCATGAGATTTCATTTCCTCCCTGTTGGACCTGGGCTTACACTTCCGGAATCAGCCATCTTCTTCTCGCCATAGTTCAAGCTCTTGTGGGTGCCGGCACTGTACCCCGACGCGTCTCCGTTGCCTGTGTTCTCTTGCAGGTACTCAAGGTCCCGTTTCAGAGCAGGA
>NC_058409.1:73777249-73842632 GCF_002201575.2 Neomonachus schauinslandi | reverse complement strand
TCTCAGGAAACAAACTGAGGGTTGCTGGAGTGGGGGGTGGGGTGGGAAGGATGGGGTGACTGGGTGATAGACACTGGGGAGGGTATGTGCTCTGGTAAGCGCTGTGAATTTTGCAAGACTGTTGAATCTCAGATCTGTACCTCTGAAACAAATAATGCAATATATGTTAAGAAAAAAAAGAAGAAGAAGAAGGTAGCGGGAGGGGAAGAATGAAGCGGGGGAAATCGGAGGGGTAGACGAACCATGAGAGACGATGGACTCTGAAAAACAAACAGGGTTCTAGAGGGGAGGGGGGTGGGAGGATGGGTTAGCCTGGTGGTGGGTACTGAGGAGGGCACGTTCTGCATGGAGCACTGGGTGTTATGCACAAACAATGAATCATGGAACACTTCATCTAAAACTAATGATGTAATGTATGGGGATTAACATAAGAATAAAAAAAAATTAAAAAAAAAAAAAAAAAAGAATGGTTTTAGCTCTAAAGCCTTTGAGTGCCAACTTACACTAAAATAAGTCATTTTTTTAATTCACACAAATTGTTCCCTCACTTCTATTCTCTCCACCAATTCAATGTATTTAAGTAAGCTCTCCCCCTACTCAGGTTAGGCCATCTCTGGCTCTTCTGGGACATTCTGTCTCTCTCAAGGCTGCCTTAGATGTGCATTTTTTTTTTAAAGATTTTATTTATTTGACAGAGAGAGATACACAGCGAGAGAGAGAACACAAGCAGGGGGAGTGGGAGGGGGAGAAGCAGGCTTCCTGCAGACCAGGGAGCCCGATGAGGGGCTCGATCCCAGGACCCTGGGATCATGACCTGAGCCGAAGGCAGACGCTTAACGACTGAGCCACCCAGGCGCCACCTAGATGTGCATTTTAAATGTAATTTAGCTCTAATGAAAATGATAGCAGTTTAAACATCCTCTACCTATAATGAAAATGAAAGCAACTGGCAGGCAAGGGAGATTTCTCAAAATCTGGGATTCTCAGATTCCGTCCTCAGGATGGATTCTGAAATCCTCAGTGTAATTGCAGAAATTCTCTAAAGGTAGCTTTGTTAATATACAGCCACTTTAGTCCATATTGTCTTTTTCCCTTTGGGATGCATGGCCTTAATTAACAATATTTAACTTAAATAGTCCCACAGTGCCACCGCTTTTATGCCTTTCCCAGGTAAGCCAGATGGAGCAAGAGGACTCCCGGAAATACTACTTCTCTTTCCGAACTCCTAACCAAGCCTCTCTCTCACACAACAAACAAACTCTCTCTTTTAGTTTATACTTAAAAGCTATTCATTTGAGCTTTATTCTTTTGGCTTCATGGTTTAATTTCCACTAAAATTAAAATGCTTTTTGCACTATTTTTAATTATTTACACTCTATTGTGTTGGAAGAATCTGAACACCAATTTTGAAAGATGACTGTTTAAGACGTTGAGAGTGAATTAACTGTTATTGATCGCTTCGGGAATGAATTAATGGCGATTGCTCACTTACTATGTTCTAAGCCCTTGACTGGACACTTTTTTAAAGTCACTTTTGGTAGATTACTTTTTAAAAGTCTCACAATAATTCTGTCAAGTAAGCATTCTTATCTCTAGTTTTCGGAAGGGAAAACAGGTTCAGAAGGTAGCCACCTATAAGTGCTAGCCAGCATCTGAAATCATGCCTACCTGTCAGGCCCCAAGGCTGAGGACGCCATTTGGCGCATGCACATTCTTATCCTGGCTAGTTACAGGAAGAGAGTGGATAAATAAGAACCAGAGAGCTGGGGGAAGACTCATTTGGGGCTGTGGTGGACGGAAATAAGAAAAAAAGATAATCGAGCAAGAGAAGTGAAACATAAGCTGAAGAAAATCTACTCACATAAGAATGTTGACTGAGTGATGACTTTGAGGAAGGCACTGTGCTAAATCTTGGCACAGGAGGGAAGAGGCAAATGCCTCAAGAATCTCAAGCAAATGCAGAGGTGGCAAGCTTGGGGACCTGTGGGCCAAGGACATGTTGCAAATTAGTGGCCCATCCAATGCTGGCCTGCTCATTAGTTTTTAAAATTTTTCATTAGTTGCTCATATTTTTCCATTATTTGTTTTCAAATAAATGGTACATGCACATGAAACAAACTTCAAAAATTAACAGAGGATGTACAGTGAAAAGTAAGTAACTTTTCCAACTCTGCTCCCAACCACCCCGTCACAGAGACAAGCCTCATTTTCAGTTTTTTTCATATTCTCCCACAGATAATCTTTAAATATATATAATATGTACATATGTATTATATATAATATACAAGCATATGTAGTATATATTATATATATTCTTCAAGTTAAAGAATATATGTGTTATTTAAAAAAATAAAAACACAAATGGTAGCATTCGGTATAAACTATTTTACATCTTGCCTTCTTTCTAACAACACATATCATGTCAGTACATAGGGGCTGCCTAATTCATCCTAATGGCTACATAACATTCCATTGTATTCATGTACCATTAAGTTATTTAACCAGATGCCTTTTGATGGACATTTAAGATGTTTCCAATATTTTACTATTAGAAAAGTGTTGCCATGAATATCCTTTCACACATATCATTTTGCAAGTGTCCAAGTATGTTTGTAGGGCAAATTTCTAAAAGTAGAATTGCTAAGGGGTGCCTTGGCGGCTCAGGGGTTTAGTGTCGGACTCTTGGGTTTGACTCAGGTGGTGATTCAGAGTCGGGGGATCAACTCCCCTCTCAGGCTCCGCATCAGAGTCTGCTTGAGCTTCTCTGTCTCTCCTTCCTCCTCTGTACCTCCCCGAGCTCTTGCACGTGCCCATGCATTCTCCCTCTCCCTCACTCTCAAATGAATAAGTAAAATCTTTAAAAATAAAAAAATAAAAATAGTCAAAGATAGGTGCATTTGTATATACTTAATTTTGACAGGCATTGCTAAAATGTTCTACATAGTGGTAGACTCAACTCATGTTCCCACCAGCAGTGTAAGTAAGAGAGCATCTATTTCCCTATACCACACCATTTGACTTTGGCCAATCTCTAGGTGGAATATAGAGTCTCCTATAGTTTGTATTTGGATAGCCAACATTTTTAAATGCAGGGTATTTCATGAAAGAAAAAAGGCAGGATTTCCAATTTCTCTTTAAAGAAGTCTGAAATCTGGCAATTTTATATCCACATTCCCAGATGGTTAATGGCTGACTGGTGACTAGTCCTTACATAGGGCATGTGTACTCAATATTCTGCCCCCACCCCAAACATGCAACTCCATACTCTTCCCTAACACTGAAGCCAAGAGCCAGTTACCATTTATCATCTTTCAATACAGCCCCATTCACTAGTTTATATTACTTTTCTGGCTTTAGATATTTGACTAAATATCAAATATTTATATATTTGATTATATTATATATTATATATAATCAACTCTAGATTATATATCTAGAACCCATTATATATTAGATATAATCAACTCTAATCTTTCTAGAGAAAGATAAATAATAAAAGAGAAAACAAAGTAAGAAAATAAATACAGTAGATAAAAGAGACAGGATGGTAAGTGAATATAGAAGAAAGGTGTATTAACATAGTTCATGAACAACAAATTTTAGGCTCTTCTGAGTGATCTCCCATCCTCCTAGAATTTTATTATCAGGTTATTTGCACAAATTTACCCCAGCATTGAATTAATCTTACGCCTCTAGCACAAACATCCCAGAGTGACTTTGAAAATTTGGGGGACTGCTCTGGATGTGGCTCTAATCTTATAACAACCTTCCTTGGACTCCGAGAAGGCAAACGTCTTCTATATAGCCAGGTGTGGGAAGCATCACATTGTTTTATTTTCCTAAACCAAATTAAATTTCAGGTCACGCCCATACTCACACAGGAAATAAAATCAGCAGGTATTAGTTATCACTGGGAGGCAATCAAGGAAGTCCTCCCTGAGGTGGGTTGATGCTGCCCTGATAACTTGGAGAAGGACTCTAGTCTGCATTCTGTCATTGTCTCAACCTGTGATGTCCTCTGAAGACCAGCAACCCTCTCCCTTCATGGTTATTATGGACATAGGGAACTTTGACCATGATTCACTTGACTTTCTCCCTGACAAAATACAGGCAGGAGGAGGAGTGCTAACTCAGGCTTTTAGAAATAAGTTGCTGGCTACTCCTCTCTTGTTTAGGGAAAGGAAATGCATTATTATTCTTCCTTTTTTAATTCACAGTGGAGGGGGGAATATACATCTCTTTGGCTTTGATTTTCTCAATAACTTAGGCTGCTGCCTAAGGAGGAAATTTCTGTAAATTCTGCAATTTAAAAGTAGACTAGGTCTTCTTTAGATTGGATCCAAATAACAGATCAGGTCCTAGGTCAACCAGGCCAATCTAGAGAATATTTAAATCACCGTATATGAACCCATCAAGAATCCTCGGCTGTCCGCTGCGCCCTTTTACTATAGAATTATTTTTGGAAATACTTCTAGCCTGGACCTGAGGCCCAGTATCTTGAGATTTTTGCCATGTATTAATCTTTTCAAAGCTAATCTGTCATTTAATCCATTCTCTTCATGACTTTGAAATGATCTGTTTGGAATAAAAGAGAACTACATTTATTCTCCTCAAGCTTTCTCTCTCTCTTTTTTTTTAATTTATTCATTTATTTTAGAGAGCAGGAGAGAGCATGGGGGGAAAGGGCAGAAGGAGAAGGAGAGAGAAACTCAAGCAGACTCCCCACTGAGTGCCAAACCCAACACGGGGCTCAAATCTCAAGACTGTGAGATCACAACCTGAGTCAAACCAAGATTTGGACACTTAACCAACTGCACCACCCAGGCGCCCCAATCCTCAAGTTTTCAGTTGAAGGAAGGGATGGGCAGGGGAAGGGAGGACAGTTAAATTCAGGTTCAATTAAAACTTGAAAGCAAATATGAGTCAGAACAAGTAATTACTCAAACAGATTTTCCTTCTTTCCACTACTGACAGACTGCCAAATAAATATGTATCTGAGTAAGTCTTCCTTTCCTGAAATTAAGTTACTACAGAGAAATAATTCCCATGGCAAAGAGTAAGGACATACATGGCAGTGTTCCATTTTTAGAAGATCTCAGCAATTGACTACAACTTAATATTTTGCTCAATGCCTGTTTCCTCCCAAATTTTGTGATATTTCTAACAAATAATCTGAAATTCTTGAGACCAAAAGGGAAGAAGGTATTTTTTCCAATAACTAAAAATGTATCCAATATTACATTTAAACTAGTTTTAGTTATAAGATTAGTTGATTCTTGAAAGTCAACTTACTGTGTCTGCTTCAGAGATAAGTGTAGAAAGTTGGAATCCTGACAGTTCACATCTCATGAGGGAGAACAGTTAAGACTATAAAAACTCGACTCCATACCTTGCCCTCTCAAGCGTGAGCTTGCATCCAGAATTCAAACTTTGAGAACGTTAAGTTGGATTTCAGTGATAAAGTCTCTAACAAGGCTTTTAATATTTTCATGAGATTTTGCACTAATTTAATGCAAAATGGTTATAGATAATTTTTACAGAGAAATTTTCCAGAAATAAAGTTGTTTTTAAATGAGAATGATGTCATAATAAAGCCATATATCAAGAACAATTACTCAACATGTGGTCTGAAAATTAAACTCATTATAGATTTTATGTGATGAATCACCACAGTTAGAGTCACTGAACAGTGTCAACAGTGTAAATTTTGAATAGACTTTCCAGTTCATAGAAATTCTGGCACCTTTTATACATAAGACATTTCAGATTTTTCCATGTCCCACATGTTTTGCTTTGTTTTGTTTTGTTTTGCCTGGATTCAGCTCAGAGCTTGTCCAGAACTCTCTTAGGGAGAATAGCTTCCCTCCACCATCCCAGGCTGCTGTTCCTTCTGTTTTTTTCTTTGTCCATCTGATATCATTTGCTTTCTACCTTCCATGTATTCTTCCTATCTTACCGGTTTAAGAGTGATGGTATGGTTTCATGACCAAAACAAACAAACAAATGAAACAAAACAAAAAAAACAAATAAAACTTGCCTGTCATTTCAGTGGGAGCTTGACAGGGAAGTGAGGTCTTCTTGAGCATTTTCAGGAGCGCTTTATCACCTACTTAAAACAAAATTCACTTTCTCAGCCTAGTATTCATACCCTAGAAGCTCTCTCCAAACTTACTATGCCAATCCCAAGTCATTGTTCCATAAAACTGCTGGTATGAGTTCAGTTGTGTCTCCCCAAAAGATGTCAAAGTCCTAACCTACCTCAGAATGTGACCTTATTTGGAAATACAGTTTTTGTAGAGGCAATCAACTTAAAATGAAGTCATTATGATGGGTCCTAATCCAATATGACTGCTGTCCTTATAAAAGGGTGAACTTTAGACACAGAGACAGACATGAACAGAAGGAAGATGATATGAAGACACAGGGAGAGCACTACATAAAGATGGAAGATTGGAGTAATGCATCTACAAGCAAAAGAATGCTAAGGATTGCTGGCAAACCACCAGAAGCTAGGAAGAGGCAAGGAAGGGTTCCCCTTGAGGTTTCGGAGACAGTATGGCCCTTCCAACAACAACAATTTCAGATTTCTAGCTTCCAAAACTGTGAGATAATAAATTTCTCTGGTTTTAAGCCACTAGTTTTTAGTACTTTGTTATGACAGCCGTAGGAAACTACTATAACTGTCAAGCAAATTTCAAGCTTCTCAAAATTATTTCTTTTGCTTCTATTTCTTTCTTCTTCTTTAAAAAATTACATCCTTTTATAGAAGCCCAACTATATCTTAATTCATCTGTTGCCACTGTCCCTTGAAAAAACAATCATTCTCTGGAAGTCGAACTCCTATACCATTTCCTGTGTTCTTAGTACTGACAATTCATTACATCCTGTGGGTTTTCAACTTGGATGTATATGTTCTTTTCCCTATACTAGAGTCTGAACAGTGACTATGCCTTATATTTTGGTATTTCT
The DNA here is from genome assembly GCF_002201575.2 of Neomonachus schauinslandi. NCBI lineage: Eukaryota > Metazoa > Chordata > Mammalia > Carnivora > Phocidae > Neomonachus > Neomonachus schauinslandi. Next base: position 73,835,663 of record NC_058409.1, on the reverse strand, counting down.
TAGGTTAGCAATGATTTATGTAAAAGTACTCACTGAATATTTTTAGTGACATGATGTTGTCTCCCAATTATACACTTAAATAATTCAGTGAAATATGGCAAACACAAATGACTATATCATTCAAAGAATTATTTCAATGTACTTTAATTACATAAATAATACACCCAGTGGTGTATTATTTTTCTTCCAGTCATTTTTATATGTTTGTGTAGTTAAAAAGCAAACGTAGACTCATACTATATATATTCAGTTTTATATTCCACTTTACTTAATATTCATTTAATACACAATCATAAAACTTTTTTCCTCCATTTTTATATGCATATGTGCTGTTTAAAAAATAAACTTAGAATCATAATGTGCACTCACTTTTTAAATTCAACTTCATTTATTTAATACTGTACTATGAGCAATTTCCATAAATTTAAAAATTCTTTAAAAGCATTACTTTTATTGGCTATTGTGGTGGTTAATTTTATGTGTCAGCGTGACCAGGCTAAGGGATGCCCAGATAGCTGGTAAGATATTATTTCTCGGTATGTCTGCGAGAGTGTTTCTGGAAGATATTAACATTTGATTCAGTAGACTGAGTAAAGAAGATCAGCCCTCACCATGTGGGTGGGCATCATCCAATCCTTTGAGGGGTCTGAATAGGACAAAAAGGCTCCAGAAAGGCTAATTCTCTCTTCTTAAGCTGGGAATCCATCTTCTTCTGGGTATCAGATATCAGAGCTCTTGGTCTTGGGCCTTCAGACTCTGGGACTCATACCAGGGGCTCCTGGTTGTCAGGCCTTTGGTTTCATACTGAATTATATCACCAGCTTTCTCGGTTCTCCAGCTTGCAGATGGCAGATCATGGGACTTCTCCACCCCAAAACTGCATAAGCCAATTCCTTTAATGAATTCACATATTAATTTAGTCATAATTCATAATGAATTTGTTATATTCATATATGTATATGAATTTATTATATAAATATATATATTTAGAGAGAGAAAAAGAGCATCAGGTATGAAGATATATGTGTATATATGGTATTAGAGAATATATAATTTTCTCTGTTTCTCTGGAGAACCCTAATATAGCTATATAATATAATCATATAGTTACATCATATTTTAACAATTCTCTTTATGGCTAATTAAACAGTTGTAATTTTACTCTTATAATTTCATGGAGGTTATTTTTGCTCATATATCTTTGGTAGCATCTAAGATCATTTTCTTGAGTAGATTACTGGAAAAAGAATTTGTAAATCAGTGAGTATAAATATATCTGTGATTCTCAACACAGATCATCAAATTGTTCTTCAGACCTGCTATTCTGGTTTAAAGTCCCATCAGCAGTATATGAAAAACACTCTCACATCACAACCTTGAAACATTTTGGTATTATAATTTTAATGGTACTATAATATGTAAAATTGTTACTAGACAAAAATTGTTATTAGTCATTTATATTCCTATAAATTTTCTGTTTAAGCTTCTCGGTCATGTTCCTATTGTGGTGTTAGTATTTTTCTTTCTTCTTTCTTTTTTCTTTTTAGAGAGAGAAAGAGAGCGAGTACAAGCGGTGGTGGGAGACAGGGGCAGAGGGAGAGGGAGAGAGAGAACCTCAAGCAGACTCCACGCTCAGCACAGAGCCCAATGTGGGGCTCAATCTCACAACCCTGAGATTCTGACCTGAGCTGAAATTAAGAGTCGGACACTTAACCAACTGAGCCACCCAGGCACCCCAGTATTTTTCTTACAGAATAGGATGCCTACTATCCAGAATCTAGGCTCGGGTTTAAAGCTGAGGTTCAGAAGTGCAAAGGATCTTACATGTTAAAGAGCAATATAAAAATGCCACCAAAAATTATGACAAGACAGTTCCCATATCCCCAAGGTTTACAAAGAGGCAGCAAAAACAACCCTATTTCTCCCAGCCTCCTCACACCCACTATCTGCCACCCCAGATAAAACATGAGACTAGAGGGATGCCTGCATGGCTCAGTGGGTTAAGCGTCTGCCTTTGGCTTGGGTCATGATCCCAGGGTTCTGGGATCAAGTCCCTCATTGGGATCCTTGCTCAGCGGGGAGCCTGCTTCTCCCTCTGCCTGCCGCTCCCCCTGCTTGCTCTCTATCTCTCTGACAAATGAATAAATAAAATCTTTAAAAAACAAACAAACAAACAAACACAGGACCAGAGAGCACAAAATAGGATTCAGAATAATTGTTTTTGATTATTTGGACACTGTACAGTTTTTGTAGTATTTCCTCAACCCCCTACACCCATTCCCTGAAGTCATTTCCACTACCCAGAGAAACAGCTTCGGGTGGTACTAAAGATGGGCATATGAGGTTGTGATTTTAAACTGTTCAGGACCTGTTTAATAACAAAGTGACTAGAAGGTTTTGGAATCTGTTCAAGAAAGTGTTAAGGGATGAAAAAGAAAATTCCACACAGCACACTTTCAAGTAATGATTTTTAAAAAGTCTTCATTTTTATACCTGAACAAGTAGAAACAGCTCAATGATCTGTTATACTCATTAACGTAATGTACTTTTTACTTCTGAGTGTTAATATGTATTGAAAATAGTTTTCTCAATTTTTCTTTTGCTTTTATTTAAATTTGTTATTTAATGTACTGTGTTACATTAAAACTATTGGTCTTACCTTGCACTTTAAATGAATTTTTTATCATGCATGATTTTGTAACTTCACGCTTTGATCATTTGAAAACTGTTGGTTCACCGAGTTACTCAGACCTTCCAAATGGTGACACATTTCATTTTACAATATCAAAAAAAAATCACATTCATTAATATCACCATCGATAGCATTTTTTAAATCATCATTGCAAAGCTTTTAAGCTCACAGGGGTGGATGTTTTCCAAAATTCTAACTCAGTTGAAAGCTTCAATTTTTTCATAGGAAACAAAATATTGTCAATTATTTTCCTTGAAGTGACAAACTCACTTCATTCATTTTGAGAAAATATCTGCCCAATATGCAAGCCTGAATAATCCTAATTTGTCTGTCAGTAGCTCTTTCAAGTAAAAATGGTGCCCCATCAGAAAAAGCAACTAGTTCAGCTTGCAATTTATACAATCACGCAAGACAAACATTGTATTTTGATATGTAGCAAAAGTGCTATATGCATGACTCTTGTTTGGCACACAGAATATTAAGAAGACATAACCTAAAGGGTCAAGTTTTAATATATTTAATCATTTTTACTACCTCATCAGTACATTCTGTGAAAATTTTTTTCTGTGAGTGCCTAGTAGTGAATTATCATTTGACTCTTAGTCCTATTTGATGCCCCTTTCTTGATGTATGGAAGGGGCCAAAGGTTTTACCCACTATTGCTTTTGCACTATCAGTATAAATGAACATGAAAAAAATGGAAAATCATGTCTTTGTTCTATTAAAATACAGTTTTGATCCCACAGCCTTCCTGAAGGAGTCTTGGAGATACCTAAATTTCCATGGACCACACTTACAGATATCCTCTTGTATTGCGGAATACCCCAATAGTGAATATAATATTACTAGATTGACTGATTGTGGTGCTGATAGAGATATTTCAGGCAGGGAAGGTAAATTTTGAAAATTTAACCAAATTTACCCCAAATAAGAATATATTTAAGGTAATCCACCTGCTACGATATTTCTAGCTGCTCTTCCCAGAGAATGATGCCATTTCAGAGGTCTGGTGATGATCTATGCTATTGGCCAGTCAAGCACTCAGCAATCATGGTAGCCAGATGAGCTTTGATGAGAGTAAGATTATAGTGTTAAGCCCATGTATAATCCCCATTCCTGTTATCAGGCCATTTTGTTTGTAAATTCTTAAGTAAGCACTGGGGTGGCTAAAGATAGCAGCTAAGTGTTATCCACATCATCAGTCATTGCGTCTAGCTAGCAATTGCCAGACTCCACTTTGTGACTTTTGGTAGGAATTCACATGAGACAAATCATATTCTGTCCTCATTCTAAAGGATATATCTACATTCTTCTTGCCCAGATCTCCTTGTCTCCAATCTTCCGATCTTATATTTTACATGTCTCTGAATATCCACCACCAAGCACGAGGCACTACTCACGTGACCCACACCTCTGGTCATCTCTCCTTTCAGGCACAGTAGGTAAAGCAGATATACTGCTTGAAGTTCTGCTCAGTGAAAGTATTTCATTTCCTTACTATCTGTTCAGACCACCCCTGAATTAGGCCATAATTATGCTATAACTCATTTCCATCTGTGGTAGTATATCATGAAGAATCATCTATAAACTGGGCCTGAACTTCTTCTTTCTCAGTCATCTGGTCCGAGGAAACTTCCCATGAGGTCTCAGATGTGAGTTGAAGGAGCAGTAGGAGAAGGTGTCATAAAAGTCTGAACCTCAACTGATGCAAATTATATATTTAATATCTCTTTGAGTTTGGTCTCACACCACTATTTATGATGGAGTACTGCTATTCATGTTCAACTTTAGAGCTTTGTGGATCAAATAATACCCAACTCATGACAGTCACCTTTGATTGCCTGGTCACTTGGTGTCCCATGCATGATTAGGTATTTAATCCCAACTAGTGCTAAGTGGTACTAGTAGTGGTAGAGGATTTGCATTTCTCAAAGGGAGAATGGATATCTGCATGGTTTTTCTTTAAATTCTAGGTGCATGCATTGTCATTCTCTTATGAGGTTTTGCCAGAAGCTTCATTGAACAGGCCTCAAAGCCACAGACCTGCTGATTCCTAGCTGAGCTTGTGCTGTGTCCTGGACGAGCTTCAGAGCCTTCTTTTTCTCTGAGCCCCATTTGAAACCCACTCAAAAGTAAAGTAAATCACTCAGATGAAGCACATTCTGGTTCCAGAATCCAAGGAGGCCCACAAAGCATTAGATCTCTTTCTCAATGTTAGTAAGTAGAAGATACATCAACTTAACTTTTACTTTGAAGGAGAGATCTCAATATATTCCGAAACACTAGAGCCCTAGAACCACCACCCCCAAGTTTCCATGGGGTTTATCTCCTACCTTCTGGCACAAATATTTGCTACTTCCTGCCCAATAGATCTCTTAGCAAGATTTCATAGATTTTGTAGTCTGGATTATGACAGAGAGCTCTAGAGCTAAAAGGAAAAGTGATTATGTTTTGTTGATCTGACCATGTGAAAGCAAATTGCTTCCTGATTGATACAGAGAGGAGAAAACATTTGTCAGTACACTAGCTGCATACCACTTGTCAGAGATTGTGTTGTTTTGCTTCAGTAAGGAGACTACATTGATAAAAGTAGCAGCATTTAGGATCACCACCTGATTAAGTTTATGCAAATCCTCTACCACTCAGGCCAATTTCTATTTCTACACCAGTACCAAACTGTTTCTATCAATACTGCTTTATAATGTGTCTTGAAAACTAATGAGGCAATTCTCAATTTCTTCAGAGATTATTTTGGCAGTCTTACACATTTGCTTTTCCTAATGAATTTTGGAATCCATTTGGCAAAGCCCACATACAAAAAATCTATTAGCATTATTACTGAGATTGTTTGGATTTATAAATTAATTCAGGGAACACTGAAACTTTTTTATAACATTAAGTTATCTCATCAGTGAACATGATATAGCTATTTATTTGGATATTTCATATCTTTTATTAAATTCTATAATTTTTTCAGTAGAAGTCTTTCACATTTTTATTAGTTTTATTTCTAATTGGTCTCACATAATAAATTTAAAACTTTTATGGACTCATATTCTCATCCAGCTACCTACCTTTTCCCCTTTATAGCCAAAATTCTTATGTTACCCACACTACATTTTATATTTACTCACCTCATTTCCTCTTAAACATAACATAATTTGGATTCAATGAGCCCAACTTTAGCAAAACTTCTCAGTCACCAATGACATATATAAGCTAAAAAATCTAAAAGCTTTGTGTTGATCCTTATCTTTCTTGTTTTTTAAAAAATTTACTTGTTTTCACTTCCAATTTCCAGTTCTGCATGTAAGGAGCTTGGAAGTTGCCACTCCATCTTAATGACAAGTAAAAAGTTGAACAAACTGAAAAAATGACAACTCTTTTTGGATCCATAGAGAAGAGAGGACACAGCAAATTGCTGCTCTCAAGATGAGAGAGATAGATAGGTGAATATAGGGATCAGCAGCTTAGTAGGCCAGAGACTCAAGAGAAGAAACTGCCTGGGAACCACTGCGAGAATAGTAAAGCCTGAACTGTAACTGACAAATTGCTGGAGGCCCAAAATGGACGACTCTGAGAGCTAAAAACGCCAAGGTGACCCAGTGATAGAAGGGTGCCCCAAATATTGTGAGATTTATCTCCAATAGCTGGACCAGTTTCCCACACTAAATATCTGACACAAATCCCCTCGTACTTCTGGCAGGGAGAGGGGGGAAAATAACCATTTTTAAATACTCCAGAGCATTCTGTTCTTCTAAACAAAGCTTGTCCTCAGGGGAAACTAGATGACCAGAGCTTAATCTGTTGGAGTATTAGCAGAACCTCACCGACGTAGGGGAAGAGAAATAACCAACTCTAGCCCACTCTAGCTGTCTTGACTCACCTAAGGGGGCTGATAAAAACTGAGAAAATCTTGAGAAGTTCAGAGGTCAGAAACATAGGCTCACTAAAAGACTGAGACTCAATCACAGGACTATAGAATGCTTCCCCTCTGCCCACACCTCAACACCACATCACTAAAGGCCTATTTATAGAAGTTGCTTTTATCCAGTACATTATGTCCAAATATCAAGAAAAATTACCCAGCATACCAAAAGGCAAAAAACGTGATTTGAAGAGACAGAGCAAATATCAAAACCAGACACAATGGAATATTAGAATTATCAGACTGAGGATTTAAAACAAGTATGATTAATAGGCTAAGGGATCGAATGGGTAAAGTAGATAGAATGCAAGAAGAACAGACGGGCAATATAAGCAGATAGATGGAAATCATAAGAAAGAATCAAAAAGAAATGCTAGAGATAAAAATCACTGTAACAGAAATGAAGAATGTCTTTGATGGGCTTATTAGTACCCTGGACATGGCTGAGGAAAAGAATCTCTGAGCCAGAGGATGTATAAGTAGAATCCTTGAATACTGAATTGCAAAAAGAACAAAGACGGGGGGGAGGGGGGAGTTAAGGAATAGAATATCCAAGGACTATGAGATAACTATAAAAGGTGTAACACACACATAATAAGAATACCAGAAAGAGAAGAAAGAGAAAGGAACAGAAGAAATATTTGAAACAATAATGACTGAGAATTTCCCCAAATTAATGTCAGACCCCAAACCACAGATCTAGGGAGCTCAGAGAATACCAAGCAGGATTAAAAAAAAAAAAAAAGTCACTACACCTAGATCTATCATAGTCAAATTATAGAAAATCAGAGATAGAGGAAAAAATCCTGAAAAAAACCAGAGCATAAAAACACCTTACTTATAGAGGAGCAAAGGTAAGAATTGCATCCAAATGACTTGTCTTCCATCTCAATAATTCTCTTTTCCAGAATCCATGTAAGTGGAATCATACAACATGATGTCTTTTGGTTCTAGCTTCTTTCACTTAACCAAAATACATTTGAGATTCATTCATGTTGCATGAATCCACCATGGTTTCTTTCTCCTTTTGTATTGTTAAGTAGCCTTAAAATGTATAGATATGCCACAGATTGTTCATTCATTCATTCATTCACATTTGAGTTGTTTCCAAGTTTTGACAACTACAAATAAAGCTGAAAGAAATATTCATGCACAGATTTTTGTGGGCCTTAAAGCTAAACACTAAGTTTGGGTAAACTTGGGTAAACATATAAGTATATATTTAAATTTGTTTAAGTTAACAAAAGTATCAAACTGTTTTTCAAAGTGCCCATACCATGTTAGATTCTTACCAGCAAAGTATGAGGATTCTAGTTGTTCCACATCTTTGTCAACACTTGGTAGTGTCGGGATTTTTTTTCTATTCTAATAGGTGTATAGTGGTATTTCATTGTGATTTTAATTGAATTTCCATTGTGAGTACTGGTGTCTTTTCATATGCTTATTTACCATCAATATGCCTTTTTGAGTAATGTAAATTAAATGTAAAATAAGTTTTGAACAAACTTATTTTCATTTACATATACATTTACAAACTGATTGTACATTTACATATACATTTACAAAACTTATTTTTTTGAGTTGTTTTTTATTGTTGAATTTTGTGAATTCTTTATATTCTGAATACAAGTCTTTTTTATTGAGGTATAATTGACATAACATTATAATAACTTCAGGTGTACAATATAATGATTCAAAAATTTGTATATGTAGGAAATGATTACCTAAGTCTAGTTAATAGCCATTATCATACAGTTAAAATTTTTTTTTCTTATGATGAGAACATCTTAGCAACTTTTAAATATGCAATATAGTATTATTAACTATAGTCACAATGTTGTACATTACATCCTCATGACTTATTTATTTTATTACTGGAAATTTGTACCTTTTGATACCCTTTAAACACTCCCACCCCCCATCTCTGGCAACCATCAGTCTTTTCACTGTATCTATGAGCTTTTTTATAATGGCCATCCTAAAACAGGTGAGGTAATACGTCAATTTGATGTCATCTCCCTGATGATTAGTGATGTTCAACATTTTTTCATGTAACTATTGGCCATTTTTATATCTTCTGTGAAGAAATGTCTATTCATGTTCTTAGCCCATTAAAATGTTTTTATTTTGCTATTGAGTTCTATGAGTTTCTTATATATTTTAGTTATTAACCCCTTATCAGATAAATGGTTTGCAAATATCTTTTCCCATTCTGTGGGTTGCCTTTTCATTCTGTTGATGGTTGTCTTTGCTACACAGAAACTTTAATTCGATGCAGTCCCACTCATCTTTTTTTTTTTGCTTTTGTTGCTTGTGGTTTTGTGTCATATAAGAGCGATTGTTTTAGCAAGGTATTTCAGCCTTTCAAAATCTGAGGCCAATCTGCCTCTCTTCTTTCATCTTTCACCACTGCCCAGCTGCAAACCACAGTCCAGGCCCTGGACCACTCCTAATCTCTGAAAATTCCATGCACATCATTGTGTCTTTGCATATTGTTCTTTCCTTTTGGAGTATCTGTCCTCTGCTTTCTATCTACAAGGTGAAATATTACAAAAGCCCCTAGAGGTTTTCCTGATCTTATTCCTCCCAAAGGAGAATTCATTGCACTCAGCTTTGTTTAGTCCCCTAGTAAAGTATATACTACAGTTGTTGATATAATTGTTTCCTATTCTAGACTATATCCCCCAAATTAATATTCACCAAGGATAGGGTATACAATTTTTTAAGTAAATTTGGTCATTTTCTCTCAATTTATCTATAAAGTAAGAGTGCTTCTAAATTTGTCTGCCAATGATAACCAGGTGAAATGCATATTTAAAATATAGATTCTAGGGATGCCTCAGTGGCTCAGTCAGTTAAGTGTCTGCCTTTAGCTCAGGTCATGATCCCAGGGTCCTGGGATCGAGTCCCGCATCGGTCTCCTTGCTCAGTGAGGAGCCTGCTTCTCCCTCTGCCTGCTGCTCCTCCTGCTTGTGCGCTCTCAATCTCTCTCTCTCTGGCAAATAAATAAATAAAATCTTTAAAAATAAATAAATATCAATAAATAAAATATCGATCCTAGAGTTCCCATCATAGATTATGAGTTCAGAGGTCCAGGAAGTCATATTTGAAATTACTTCACTAGGGGATTCTTATAATTGGGCATGCTTAAGACACTAAGTTAGACTACTTCTGGGGCTCTATTCTGCTCTAAAATTTCCTCTTTTTTGGTCTATAATTTCAATTGTCATAGAAGAGAATAAAAGTGTGGGACAGGGGCACCTGGGTGGCTCAGTCAGTCAAGCAGCTGGCTCTAGATTTTGGCTCAGGTTATGATCTCAGGGTCCTGGGATCAAGCCCCATGTCAGGCTCTGTGCTCAGTAGGGAGTTGGCTTGAGGATTCTCATTCTCCCTCTCCCTCTGCCCCTCCCCCAGCTTACACACACAGTCTCTTTCTAAAATAAATAAATAAATCTAAAAAAATAAAAAATAAAAGCTTGGGACAAAGGTGAAGAACATGTTTTAAGATGAGTAGCTGGACTTTTGGTAACTGATACCCATCCCTTCTCCTTTAGTTCTCATTTTCAAGGGCAATTTTGAATTTATAAGCCTGGTAAACAAGTAGGAATATCATTAGAGTACAGGGAAAGCAAGAGTTACAGTTCCTTGGTCTTTCCTTGACTTTCATGACTTGACACTCTGGAAGAGTCCTGGTGAACCTGTTTTGTCATATATCCCTCACTTTGGGTTTGTCTGATGCTTTGGATCAAGGTTTTGCATTTTGGGCAGGAACAGGACAGAAACAGCATTGTACCCTTCTTAGTGCATACCAGGAGATGTGGTGGTTGGTATCTGCCAAGTTTCTCTATGTAATCATTCCCTTTCCCTCGTCATTAATAAATGTCTTAGGGGAGATAATTTGAGACCATGCAAATACCCTGTTTCTCAAACTTTTGTCCACTAATTTTAGCATCCTTCAATGTTTTTTGCCCATGATAATTAGCACTATGGTGTTTGTTTAATAAAGATTTTAGATTTACCTCATTCCCTCTATATATAGTAATAGGAATTTTTCTATAAGGAGAAACTATCCCTTCTCTCTCAGTTATTTATTTATTGACTGGGTCCTTCATTTTCGCTTGTATGTCCTTCTGTTTCCCTTCCTTGCCAGGCCAGTAGGAATTTAGGAATGCAAAAGATAAAAGTAAATATCACTTAAAAAGATGATTCATAAAGAATTTTCAAACTTTTTACAGTATACTGTCAAACCAGAAGGACTAGTCAAACAACAAAAAAGTTAGATTAAGATCAGACACCACAAACACCATTGATCAAAGCAACGAATCCATAAGAAATGAATTGACAACGAAAAGACAAAAAAATGTCCTTACTCAATGATTGTGTGTGGTGTCTTAAGAGCAAAAGTTAAGTCAATCCATTTTTTAAATATTTATTTATTTATTTGCCAGGACATCTATTATTTTTCAGAGAACAACCCAACAAATAAATTATTGGTATTGGAGTAGTATGACGATTGATACCACCAAATGTCTCTACCTTAAGATTATTTCCATATCTATATCAATAAAATATTTTGCAAAATATGTTGTTTGTTTCTGCAACAGATTGGTATGTGATGAATAAAAAAACTGTTTGCATGTGAGAAGAATAATCAATGATTCTGGAAATTAGCAGCAATTCCTTGGATGGCTTAAGAACAAGTCACCAAACTTGCCTAGACCCGATTTTCCCATCTATGAAATGACTGTAGTTTTTACCTACCTAATTAAGAGATGTCAGGCATTAATTAATGTTTATAATGGGCTTGAGATCTGTGATTAAAATCTGTTATCCTTGACGGAAAATAGAGCCATTCAATCATTAAGGAGTAGTAAACAAATCAGAGGAGATATGTAGACAACGGGAAGAAATACTAAAGTGAAAACATACTCAGGAATGAGGAGTGGGGGCTGGGACAAGAATCTCTTTTGATGAGTAAGTACTTATGCACTTTTTCTCTTCACAGAATTGAGCAATACACCTCTACAATGTCTCAGTAAGGAGACTTCCCTACACTAAGGTCCTTAACTTTTTTGTGTCACGGACTTTTTCACATTTTAGTATAATCATAAGATTCTTCTCATAATAATTTTTAAATGCATTAAAAATATGTAAAGTTATGAAAGAACCCAATTTTATTGAGGCATAGTTATCAAAATGTTTTTTTAAATTTAACTTTAGAGTAATATGTATTCTTCTTCATCAAATGAGATCTAATGGCAATCTAATAACTACTATAATTTCAGAGTAGTGATGGCTGTAAACAATATTTCAAGAAATTTTCAACAATTCTAATGTGATATGAAAATATATGTTTTCTATTGATGATAAGGTTAAGGAACTGCTCTTATTTCTGTGGCTCCTGGCTTACATTTACAATTTTTTTAATGCTAAGCTTTAGTTGGAAATAATTGAAAATAAAAATGTATTTTTTTCCCACCCAAATTTATGGACATTCTAAATTTTAACTATTTGAATTTCAGGTTAAGAAATTCTGTCTAGGGGGCTCCTGGGTGGCTCAATCAGTTAAGGGTCTGCCTTTGAATCAGGTCATGATTTCAGGGTCCTGGGATCGAGCCCCACATTGGGCTCCCTGCTCAGTGGGGAGCCTGCTTCTCCCTCTACCTGCCCCTCCTCCTGCTTGTGCTCTCTCTCTCTCTGTCAAATAAATAAATAAAATCTTTAAAAAAGAGAGAGAGAAACTCTGTCCTATGGCCAATATCAAAAAGACAAGAAATAACAAATGTTGATAAGGATGTGGAGAAAAGGAAAGCCTTGTGCACTGTTGGTGGGAATGCAAACTGGTGCAGCCACTGTGGAAAACAGTATGGAGTTTCCTCAAAAAAATTAAAAATAGAAATACCATATGACCCAGTAATTCCACTACTGGATATTTAGCCAAAGAAAACAAAAATACTAATTCAAAAAGATATGGGCACCCCTATGTTTATTGCAGCATTATTTACAATAGCCAAGATATGGAAGCAACCTAACTGTCCAACAATAGTTGAATGAATAAAGAAGATATGGTGTATATATATACAATGGAATATTATGTAGCCATAAAAAAGGATGATGTCTTGTTATTTGTGCCAACATGGATACATTAAGAGGGTATTATATGAAGTGAATAAGTCAAGCAAAGACAAATGCCATATGACTTCACTTACATGTGTAATATAAAAAAAACAAAACAAATGAACAATAATCAAACAAAAACCGACTCTTCAATATAGAGAACAGACCAGTGGTTGCCAGAGAGGAGGTGGGTAGGGGAATGGGCAAAATAGATAAAGAGGATTAAGAGGTACAAATGTCCAGTTATAAAATAAATAAGTCACAGAGATAAAAAGTACAGTGCAAGGAATGTAGTCAATAATATTGTAAAAATAATGTAATATTGGTGATAGATGGTGACTACACTTAACCACGGTAAAACACTGAGTAATGTATGGAACTGTCAAATCACTATGTTGTACACCAGAAAATAATATAACATTGTATGTTAATTATACTAAAGAAACAAAAAAGAAAACAGAACAAAACAAAAAAGAAACCCTTTCTATATCTATCTGGGGATCACTCAGATAGCCAAACATTTAATATTATTTCTCAAAGTGAAATCAGGTGATCACAGTTATAGAGTGTTGATTAAAAATGCAAATCTCTTGGCCTTTTCCTAGACCAGCTGAATCTGTATTCTTAACAAACATCCAGGCAACTGATACATACACGAAACTTTGAGAATTGCTTCAAAGGTGGTTACATCAATTGTTACCTTCAGTGGAACCAAAGCTATCAAGCCAGAGATTCTTTTTTTTTTTTTAAGATTTTATTCATTTATTTGAGAGAGAGAGAGCATGAGCAAGAGAGAAAGAGAAAGAGCAGGAGCAAGAGAGAGAGAGAGAAAGAGAGAACAAAAGGGGGAGGTGGAGGAGCAGAGGAAGAGGGAGAAGCAGGCTCTCCACTGAGCAGGGAGCCGGACATGGGGCTCTATCCCAGGGCCCTGGGATCATGACCTGAGCTGAAGGCAGACGTTTAACCCACTGAGCCACCCGGGCGTCCCCAAGCCAGAGATTCTTAAAAAATAGTTTGAGATATTATAATATGACAGGTCTGGAAGGGGCCTAGAAATTTTCATTTTTTAATAGGCATTTCGAATGTTGTGATGAATATGTTCTTGACTCCATTATGATAAATCTTCCTAAAGAAGACACTAAAAGTCAAGTAGGACATCTACCTGGGCACAAGAGGAGCTAATGAGGAGTTTTATGTCAGAATCATCATAGCAATACCCACTCCCCTTTCCTTTTCTGCACCAGGTAACGCCCTTCAACTTTCAACTACGACCCTTTTTCTTCTGCCTCACACATCTTTATCCCTACCCCAGAACCCTGTAATTTGAGCTTCAGACCAGTATATCCAACAGCCTGCTACCCATTTGTCCCTGGACATCACACATGACTCAAACACTTCAAGCCAAAACTGAGCTCATCACAGGCTTCCACAGAATGGCTTTCTCTCTTATATTGTTTATCTTGGGTATTGGTACCCCCACCTAGAAAGATACTCAGAAACTATCCTGGATGTCTCCCTACTTTTCACTGAGTTTTTCTTTCTTAGGTGACATTTTGGAGTGATGACTGGTTTTAAAGCTCCAGCAGTGGCCTTTGAGTCGGCATATTTGGAATGCTAACCTTTAACATGGCCTAGTGATTGGAAGAGTCCTTCTCATACAGCTCTCACTCCCCGGACTAACTATAACATAACTGCAGCTCTAAGAAAGTTGAGGAGGTTAGGTTTATACCAACTCAAGTTTAGGCCTCTGAAGGAAATGCCCTTTGTTTCTATGATTCATTTTTATCTTGTATTCATTTTTCTTGCCCTTAGGTCCACTCAAGTAGTATAATTTGAGGGTTCAAGTTTAGGGTACAGGTCTTGGAGAATGGTCTCCCCATCTGCCTCTAACCTACACAAGAGAAATCTTTGGGTCTCACATGGTCCTGACTGGATCATGAGTAGACTACACAGGGGTAGGAGGCCAAAGCCCAACCTAATAACCTGTAATTCGGAGTTTAAAATTCTATCACCAACACTTGGTGGAGTTAAGCCGACCAAAGTGAGTACATAGCTAAAGTCTGGGAGGTCAGATCACTCAGGAACCTCAAACTTGAAGGGCTGTTGCATTGTTTATGGGTAAATCCCCACAAGAAGAACCTGGTTATTCCACCAGGACAGGGTCAAGTAAGTGGACCACAGACTTGGTGAAGAAGACAAAGAGATTCAGTTCTAGAGTATCAGGATAGCCTCAAGGCAGAGCCTCAGGATGTAAACTTCTGCTGACCTGCTCTGTGTTCTCCACTCCAAGATCTGTTTTCCTCTTCATCCTATTCTTCAGCCAGGGCAGAAGGAGTAATACGTAACTCCAGAGAAAATAGAGCAACCCCTGATGGACCAGGAAAATAGGAGGCAGAAAAGAATGATTACATCTCTTCAAGGAGAATAATCACAGACTGTGGGATTTCAATGCTAACAAAATAGATTTGGGAATGAGACATTGCAGAGGGGCTTCTTGATGAGCTCCCGTGCACACAGTGCTAGGAAGAACCTAGAACAGTGGTAAGAGCAAACAAAGCTGGTGTTCCACTAGGATTAAAGCAGTTTACAAAGTGGGCTCTATGTTACTGAGCACAGGCCACCCTCAACTCAGGATTGTGGGCCAAAACAATAGGAACCTGAGGGGAAAACATAATGATTCAGAAAAAGAAAGAAGAGGAGGATCTCAGGAAAGCCTGTGCCATGGAGATGCAAACCTTGCAGTTACTGGATATGGACTCCTGAATAACCGACAGAAATTGATTGGTCGCTTGGTGAGTTTGGAACAAAAAAGCCTTTATATTTTATATTTTTTATTTTTATTTGATTTTATTTTATGTATTATTTTATTTATTTTTAAGTTTTATTTTATTATTTTATTTTTCTTCTGTCTCATCCCTAACCCCAGAAAATACCAATGCTCTTTTGGCCTATGGTTGGTAACAGCAATGTGAATCGAGACCTGCTACCTCCAATCTAGTAGGCACTAACCACCTATGGCTATTGATCACTTGAAATGTGGCTAGTCTAAGTTGAGGGTTTCCTTAAATATAAAATATCTACTGAATTTCAAAACTTAATACAAAAAAAGAATTTAGCATATCTCATTAATTTTTATATTAGTCACATGTTGATAGTATTTTGATAAAGTGGTTTAAATAAATACTAAAATTAGTTTCATCTGTTTCTTTATACCTTTTTAATGTAACTACTAGCAATTCAAAATTACATATGCAGCTTGCATCAACTTTTTACTAGACAGTGCTCATCTGGACAGTGACATATATTAGTTCTGGGGATATTGCTCTTCTGGTGTGTATGTACTAAATAGAAGGAATTTAGCACTTAACCAAGGGTTCTAAATTTAGTTTGTTTAAAAACCAACTGGGAAACTTAAGAAAAGGCCACTCTTGCCCCAACTCTCCCAGGTAGATTTCAACTATTATAATAGGGATGCAAACAATGAATTTGTATTTTCGACCAGTTCCCCTAGAAGATTCTGACACAGGAGGTCCTCTGACCATACTTTTGAGAAATACTAGCTTAAGGTGTACCTGCTGCACTGATCATGTTTAATTCCAGAATGGTTTCCGTTTTTCTAAATTTTGTGGGTGGGAGCAAATGCTGTAATAATCTCATGTTCCTGTTGACCCTCTGGAACTTGGGCTAAGTATGTCCCAAGTATGTCCTAAGTATGGATATACTTTAAAATAAGGAAAGGAATAGAAGGAGACTGCTTTGCCTACTGCAGACAGCAATAGGAAGCAGCAAGCCCAAATGCTTGTAGAGGACAGGGAAGTTGCACAGATACATGTATAAGGTATACTGGGAGATGAGGTGAGAGGGAAATAGGGAATAATAGAATCTGGAAGAAGGAATTGCCTTTTGCAAATTATAGTAAGCAAGTCTAGCCAAAAAAAAAAAATTCAGTATTTATCAAAATTGCTAGCCAAATATAAAAAAAATTTCTTTGAGTCAGATTACCCTAAACTCTCAGTCAGCCACACACATAGTTTACAGAACAGTCATGTGTCACCTCAGTTAAAGTATTGTCCCTTCCTATTTCAGATGTTTCTGAGGGAAACCCCGGGCACTGGGGAGGTGAACGGACCATGTCCGGATGATGCAAGGGAGCTGTGGTCAGGATTATGTACAGCTATGGGCATTTCCAATATATCACAATCTCCCTTGAAAGGAATAGCAGTACCCCAAGGCCTGAGTGTTAAAACCATTTGGTTCAACAGCAAGAGAACAAATACGGGCTACTATCGACCATACACCTGAGGGAACTCAAGGTACTTCTTGCTTTACTTCACATCCAAAAGAGGACAAGATAAAAACAAAAGTAGGTAATATTGCTGGTGATTGGAGTTTTTAATGTGACAAATGAAAAGACTAAAGCAGTACTTTCTCAACCGGTTTCAGTTTATGTTATAGCCTCAGGTAACTGGCCTGGGGTCCTGACTGTCCAGGTTCCATCCCCTTACCTGCCCCAAAGACACACTTCTGACCCTTTCCTTTGAGAAGCACCATTTAAAGTCCCATGAATACATATGGTACTGTATGTGGCTTTTCCTCACTCAATTTTTCTCTAGGAAGTTTGCCTCTGTTATGGATAAGTGACAGATGGCCCCAGGGCTCTTCCTAATTGGGAAGATGGTTTCTCCTTTTCTTATTTCTCTTCCTTTGCCTTTTTATTTTATTTTTTTAATTTAACTTCAATTAGCCAACTTCCTTTGCCTTTTTTTTTTTTTAAGATTTTACTTATTTGTCAGAGAGAGACAATGAGCGAGCACAAGCAGGGGAAGTGGCAGGCAGTAGGAGAAGTAGGCTCCTTGCCAAACAAGGAGCTCGATCCCAGAACCCTGAGATCATGACCTGAGCCGAAGGCAGATGCTTAACTGACTGAGCCACGCAGGTGTCCCTTCCTTTGCATTTTTAAAGACTGTATGGGGAAAGAGGTCGAAGAAGTTATTTGAGTTTGCTGTTCTTTGTCTTCAGGAAGTACATTTTTTTTTTTTGCTTGTGATATACTTTTGTTTGGGGGAGTTCTTCCTAACCTCTTCTTACCATCTATATGCAATCAAGAACCCAGATTAGTATGTGAGCTTATGAGAAAGTGGCCAGGAGTGACAGATGGACATTAGAAAAGTGTGTAAAGGGGCGCCTGGGTGGCTCAGTTGGTTAAGCAACTGCCTTCGGCTCAGGTCATGATCCTGGAGTCCCAGGATCGAGTCCCACATCGGGCTCCCTGCTCAGCAGGGAGTCTGCTTCTCCCTCTCCCACTCCCCCCTCTTGTGCTCTGTCTCTAAAATAAATAAATAAAATCTTAAAAAAAAAAAAAGTGTGTAAAGATGTAGACACAGCAAAAGGAAAGCAAAGCTGCCTAAGCACAATACAAAACCAGGAGTCATAGTATTGACCATCTACCAAGAACTAGAATAATTTTTATTTAATATTAATTAAATGTACTAATATCACTCTGGAAAGATTAGTTGCTGTGGTTGTCAGATATTCAGAAGTATTAAATATAGGAATGGAGCTGGTATATAAAACCTCAGTAGTATTCCATAAAATCAGTCCCAGCGGTAGCTCTCTTAACTGACACTTAACTCCTCACTGCCACTGGCTGAAGCCTATGGTTTGATGAATCTTACACTGAGGCTCCTTTCTAGCGCCTCCAACTATTCTACTCTCCCAGATGAGTTGTAAGCTCTCTAAGAGATATATACATGTTCCCCAACTTATTTAAGTGAGTTGTGCTTATCAATATCAGTATTTAATAAAAATATTTATTTTTATTAAATTATAAATACTACTTTAACAAACTATTCTTAAATTTAATACAATATTTTTCATTTTATCATATTATGAATAAATGCCAAATACAACAGTAAAATTCAAAGTAAAAGAAATATGAGTGTAAAAGGACAGTCTTTATAAAAACTAAATTTAATACCTTATAAAGACTCAATAAAAGTGAGTCATTTTTAAAAGGCTCCTCTCAAATTAGAGTGTTCAAGGCAACTGTAAAAATTGGGGGGGAAGTCTTAAAAGTCAAAAGAGGTTGCACTCAAATTGCTTTATAAGTGTCATTAACTCCTATTTCACTTTAAAGAAACAAACTAGAAATCGGAAATGATGTAATTTGTGTTATTCTATCATGACATTTTGAGTATTTTTTCATGCCAGAAAGAAGTCATAGCAGACTTGTACTCAAAGAAAATTCACGAATTAATGGACATGCATGTATTAAGTTAAGATAAAACGTTTAAGGTAAAAAAAAAAAGTTTAAGGTAGTTGTGCCATTTTTTTTATGATTTCCTAATCTTAATTGACCTTTTTGGTGTGATCCAAACAATTCTGGGTCATCCTTGGGTCCCAACTGCATGGAGTAAGATGGCTACTATTAAGGTTTTTGAAATTTGTAACTGAATCCATTTTTGTAGTTGCTTCATGGGATTTTAATATTTTATTTCCAGGGGAAAAGAAATGGCATCACATTACCAGATGATATTCTGTAGTACCTAGGAAATAATATATAGGGAGAATGTGACAAATAGGTAAGTGATGATATAGCCTTCTCAGAATACAAGTAAACCATAATTTTAGAAACAGCCTTAAATAGCTACATAGGATTTTTGGAAAGTTTTTTTTTTTTTTGCACTTAACTTTTGTTATTTAATAATATTTTCATTCAAAAAAATATCTCAATAATATTACACAACAGTTTTTATGTTGAACCCAAATTTTAATGATAGTCTATAGGAATTAGTGAAAAACATTATGTAATATAAACCAAAGTTTATAACATGATTTCTGGCACTAATTTACACCATTACTGAAATTCATCAAGGTTTTATCATGGTTGCAGTAATCAGAGTTTCTCCCCTTTTTTCTACCCCAAATTATATTATTTAATTGTAAGTTTTTATGAAATGCATAATGAATGTGCTCATCTGCCAGTCACTTTCAACGGACTCTACTTTTACTGGGAAAACTGTGTAGCTAAGGAAGCAGTTACCCATTCATCTCTTCTTGATGTCCTAACGCATTTTAGAAAACCAAGAGATGAGAAGAGCAATATTAAATTCAGTGTCCAAAATTAAGAAGTTTTGACATAATGCTATCAAATCACTTTTATTTGTTTAATATTTATAAGCTTGATTTTTTTTTTCATGGATTGACTTTCTCATACTAGGCATAACAGGACCCCCCCTTTTTTTTTAAGATTTTATTTATTTATTTGAGAGAGAATGAGAGAGAGCACATGAGAGGGGGGAGGGTCAGAGGGAGAAGCAGGCTCCCTGCCGAGCAGGGAGCCCGATGCGGGACTCGATCCAGGGACTCCAGGATCATGACCTGAGCCGAAGGCAGTCGCTTAACCAACTGAGCCACCCAGGCGCCCATAACAGGACCACTTTTTAATCACAAAAACAAGTAACTAAGGGAAAAATTTTATGCCTCACGGAAAATCTGAATTATTCTTACATTTAATTAAATATAAACAAATTTTGGAAGTCCATGTAAACTCCTGTCATAACTTACCTGTGTCCCACTAGAAAGCATCTTCCTTATCTCATTTAATTCATATTACCAGGAACAGTGATATATTTAACATTTCAACAGAACGACTGATTAAAGCTTTAAATAAAAATCTATAAGTCTTCTCATTAGAGCAGTTTTATGTGACAAATTAGGCCCCCCCAAAATTATAATAAAACTCCTCTCTCTACTTAGAGATCCCAAAAGGATATAAAACACATTATGAGGTTCTACAATGGTAATTAATTATGAAACTTAATCTGCACTCCTAAGGGCACATGTTTTTAAGTTGCCTTTTTTTTAACAACCAAGGACATACACTTTTTAAATAATTACACATCCCTCTTCATTTATAATGAATATGGAAATGAAATTACTTTGCTCTAACTCAATAGAAATCTTTATTTCTTCATTTAAAAAATATTTATTGAGTGCTAAATATGCCTGGCACTATTCTAGATGCTGGAAATATAGCAATAAACAACATAATCCTATGGAGTTTATATTACAGTAGAGGGAGATAGACAATAATAAAATTAATAAGTAATTAATGACTAAGTTTTTCAACTAGTGACAAGGGCTCAAAATAAAGCAGGGAAGGGAGATAGAAAAGGTGGAGGATATGTGGGAACACAGAAGGTAGCTTTAAATTTTAAACAGGATGCTCAAAATAGACCTCACCAAAAAACTATTAGTAGGGCTTGCAGACATTTGTAAAGACTTTAACTATTATATGAAGTGAAATGGAAGCTTTTGGAAGTTTGAAAAGAAGAAGTGACACAATCTGACTCACCTTTTTTTTTTTTTTTTAAAAAATTTTTTTTTTTTTTTTTTTTAAAGATTTTATTTATTTATTTGAGAGAGAGAATGAGAGACAGAGAGCACGAGAGGGAAGAGGGTCAGAGGGAGAAGCAGACCCCCCGCTGAGCAGGGAGCCCGATGCGGGACTCGATCCAGGGACTCCAGGATCATGACCTGAGCCGAAGGCAGTCGCCCAACCAACTGAGCCACCCAGGCGCCCCTGACTCACCTTTTAAAAGAATCCCTACCTGCTGTGTTTAGCATAGAATGGGGGGGCAGTGCAGGGAGGTAGGGAGAATGCAGAAGATAAGTTAAGAGGCTACTGTAGTGACAGCCAAATTATGGAAATAGCCCAATGTCCATTGATCAATGAATGGATAGAGAAGACATTGTATATTGTATACACACACACACACACACACACACACACACACACACACACACTGGAATATTATTCAGCCACAAAAAAATAATAAAATCTTATCATTTGCAACAACATGGTTGGAGCTAGAGAGTATAATGCTAAGCAAAATAAGTCAGTCAGAGAAAGACAAATACCATACGATTTCACTTATATGTGGAATTTAAGAAATAAAACAAATGAACAAAGTGAAAAAGAGAGAGACAAACTCCCCCAAAGGACTCAACTATAGAGAATAAACTGATGGTTACCAGAGGGGAGGTCAGGGGGGGATGGATGAAATAGGTGAAGGAGATTAAGAGTACACTTACCATGATGAGCACTGAGTAATGTATGGAATTTTCTGTAGAATATTGTTGAATTACAATACTGTACACCTGAAACTAATATAACACTGTATGTTAACTATACTGGAATTGAAATTAAAAACTTAATAAATTTCCTTTATCTGGAAAAAAAGGCTATTGTAGTAATCCAGATAAAAGATTAAGATGGTTGAAAATAGTGAAAAAAAATTGGAATTGGGCTATCTTTTGAAGGAGAATTCTAAAAGAATTGGTAATTGGGTGTGAGCATATAAAAAAAAAGAAAAATCAAGGATTACACCAAATTATAAATTCCTTATTATAAAACAGCATTCCAAAAAAATTAAATTAAGGACTGGTTAAGTAAGACCATCTATAGAAATAATAACAACAATAATAGCTGTATTGGTCAGGAAAGTCTAAGTTATACAGCTATAAGGAAAGAAAAGAAAAGTAAAGAAAAGAAAAGGAAAGGAAAGAAAAGAAAAGAAAAGAAAGAGGAAAAAAAGTTAAGTCTCAAATAAAAGTTAATTTCTCCTTTTATACAAAGTTCACTGCACATTCAGGAGTTGTTCTGGGGCAGCTATGTTACACAGACTTTCCAGTGATCCATGTTGCTTTGATGTGTTGCGTCTTTCATCTCAACCTAAGGCCTTCTTCATGATCAGGAGGGAAAGAAAGATGGAGAATTGTGAATGGCCTTTTCACTAACTCTGCCTGAAAGTGATATGCATCACTTCTGCTCACACTTCCTGCATCAAATCTATAGTCGCCCGGCTCTATTAAACAGTGAAGGACCTGAGGAGTAGTCTTTCATGTGTCAGGAAGGGGAATAGAATGTATATTACTAAAACTAGCTTTGCCTACTACATTAGCGAACATTATATAGCATTTTCTATGCGACAGGCTATGTGTGCCATGACCCACAAATAAAAAATTCCCGTGATATGTTCTCAGTGGTTTCTACCTTGAGTAGAGCAGCACTTCGGCATGTTCAGTCTGGGCTCGTTGTCCTAGACCACAACAGATGTGATTTCTAATGCTTGGGAATCTACCATGACCTGGATTTACAAATGCTCTGGGAAAATTCAACTATTCCCAGATATGCACATGCAATAACAGAATAGGAGTTATGTCTACCAGTTTCTACCTTAATTTGTGGGTCATAGCACACCCCAGAGATGGGATTATGGTACCAACCAAAGACATGCCCACACACACAAGCCATAGCTCTCAGCAGAATCCATGCTTAGGCATAAATATTCATGAACTCTGTTCTTCCAATGTTTGGATATCAAATTTTATGTCTTAGGAAGTCGATGCTGTGTCTGAAAAGATTAACTGAAGAAAGTCCTTCCCCGGAGCATCCTCCAACTTCATAAATGTTACTCCCTGCCAACAAGCAGTTTACTTTTATACCTAGTAAGATTGAAAGAACTCCAGGGCACCCACATGGCACCATATGCAATGAGGATTCCTGAACCAAGGACTGAATTTAGGATCAGTGTTTTGTTATGTTGCCTCTCATTTCCCTCAGGTCACATTGACCGAAAAGTCCAAGACACTGCTAAAACCACTTTTGACCCTCTAATGTCTTTGAAGGGCATCCCTCTATGTTAATTGTACCAGAGCCATGCTGCAATACCAAGTGGTGGTGGACAGGTTAACTCTAATCAACAAATTATCTTTTATTCAAGGCCATGCTCAGCCCCAGACATTACAATCCTTTGGTCCTCAATTGTATACCAAAACATACTCAGTTCAAGTTCAGTTTTTACAAAATACAGACTCATTGTAAAGGTGGAAAGATTTGTATTATCTTAGGAGCATATGTGAAAATTCCTTTTATTGAGAGAGAGCTATTTTTATTTGGAAAATACTTTTCTTAAAGCCAAAGGAAGGAGCTGGGGTCCTGAAAGTCTGGGGATTAGCTGGCATGAACACTTCAAAGGAAGGGAAAGCAAAGCAACTCTTCATAATAGAAGCAGAGGAGTTTGTGCTTTGGGGGAATATTTGAAAGGGGAAGAAAAGTGAGCTAAGTTGATGGATATATGAGAGAAGGGCCAGAGAGAATAAACCCCTATGGGCATGACACCTAAGAAAGAACAAGAAATCAGTGATGTACAGCAAGAATATGAGCTGTGGCATGCAAACCATTCTTCCTTGTCCTCTACAATAGCTCAAATGAAGCCCAGATTTATCACTAATAATTCAGCGTGAGTCAATTTTCATGTGGAAGATCAGAGTTGTGCATCTTGGATGACACAAATTAAAACAAATTGAGCATATGGCAGTGCAGTAGGCAAGGAAGAGGCAGTTCCTATTGGCATCTTTGTTACATCTTAGGACCACCATATCCAGGTTCTCTCACCACTGTCTACCAGATGGATTGTGTGAAACTTTTTCTAAAAGAAATACTCTAACCTTATTACCAGCCAGTGGTTATGAAGGAGAAATAAAAAGTACTTTTAACAGAGGAATCAACAATAGAGACCAAGGGAAATTTGCTAGATCTTTTCTTGTGAAATTTTCTTACTTAAGGCCATAACTCAATATTCTCTAAAATTGTTGCCTATCTCAAAAAGTAGGGTAGACACCATCTACATCTACTCATATCTTTCTCAAGCACACAGAGAGATGATATTTCCCATCTTCTGTTGCAATTAAATGTGTGATAAGATTGAGTTCTAGCCAAAGAAATATAGGCATAAATGACATAAGCCACAATTAGCCTGAAACACACACACACACACACACACAAACTTCCCATGTAAGGTCTTTGATCTGCTACCTGATCAAAGAGGTCTTGGAGGACCTAGAATAGGGCAAAGTCTGGGCTCCCCCCAAAAATACTTGAAAGGCCTCCAAACCAGGGCTACCAAAATGGAACTGTTGAAAGAATGAGAAATAAATGCACTATGTTAAGTCACTGAAATTTGATGTTTAACTATTAGAGCAGCTAACATTACAATTTAATACAAAGAATCACAGTTTTCACTACAAGAAAAGACTCCTATCTTCTGATGCTTAAAATCACAGAATTCTGGAGTTAAGAGTGAAATAAGAAATCATTTAGTCCAATATGTTCTGCATTTACCAAACCCCAAGTTTGTCAATAATTCTTCATGAACTCACTTCTGGCTTCATTTCCCACATTCTTTCACTGTTTCTAGACTGGATTTGCTTATACCTTCCCCAAGTATGATATATGATATCTTAACGATTCAGGAATGGTGTGCTTGGTTTTAGGTTACTCCCAAGGGCCAATGTAAATTCATAAGCAAATTATGCAAGATTATAAATAACAAATGTTCAACGTGCTAATATTGTTCGGGATGAAGTTATATTCCAAACATTTTAAGCATAAAAATAATGTTCTATATTCTCCTTCCAGATGAGCAATATCCAGGAATTTAATACTTAGAATATTGGTTCTTATTAAATATTGTGATTTTCCATGATTTTACCTTAGGGATTTTTTTTTTATTTCTCCTGAATCTATCTTCCCCATTATGATTACTCTGTTACTTCAAAACAAACTCCCACTTATCTGTCATTGATGAAAACTCTAGAATTAGTTTTGATCTTTGGCAAGCCCTGATTCTTCCGGAAGCATTTTTTCAACACTGGTTTTTTATATATCCACAATTGTAAATATGTAATTTACTTTTTATATCACAGACATTTAGTCTCTATTTAGGAATCTTAGTTCAGTGCTTAATAACATTAGCAGCATCACTATATGACCTGCCCTATGAAGCATTGTTTTGTGATATATCTTTCCAGACCACCTCAGGGCTTTCTGTTAATATGTCCTTTTCCTTTTTTTTTTTCTCCAAGCAGTTCACATTTAACCTTAAAGGAATCAGTTTACTTCTGTTGTTCAGAAATGTCTTTATACCTTACAATCCATTGCTACAGTAAAAGTTTATATTATAGTAGTTAATATGCAACAAAGTATATCTTAAGCAAATTGCATATTAGAGGTTTTATTTAAATGTCAAAGTAAAACTTTGTCATTTAAACAAGCTTGTAATTATAGCAACAAATTTCAAGTTTTGTATATTTTCAAGATTTATGTCCCTTTACAGAGTCAGTAATCCCTTGAAGCCATGGAGCATCAAAATGGTTCTCTAACAGTTGCAACATGGGTAGTCTTCCTGCTTTGCAGTAACAATTTCCATTCCATGTTCTCCAGCATCTTATTTTCTTCCTTTCAAGAAAGATCTCCTTTTTCTGACAAAACAGTAACAGAATTCTCATCATAAGTTTCATAAAACTTATGTTTAATGTGACTATCTAGAAATCCATTTGATGAATTTTAGTCTTATTATAGTGTGGGGGTTTGTTTGTTTTTGAATATTTGCAATTCTTTTCATCTAACCCAATGGAAGCATATATAGTTATATTCATAAAATACTGATAGGTTTTGTTTTCAGAATGAACAAATTTACTATTTCCTAACTGTGAGGCTTCAGAATAGCTTCCCACTGTATTATTTTTATGTTCAATATCTACTAGAAAAAAATGTTTCTAATGCTTCTTCCATCTTAATGTCTCATGTATTATTTCTCTTTTCTGATTTCCTTTCACACATTCTATTGTGCTAGTTACTGATATCTTTGGATCAGCATGACTACTGTAGATTCCTAATTATTTTCTCTCTCTCTCTCTACACCTCGGTCTTTTCTGTACCAATGGCCTTATTACTTTTCCTAAAATTATTACATTAGATCATTTTTTCAATCAATAACCTATTGCTAACCAAAGTAGTAATTTCTTGGTCAATTACATCTTACTCATTTTTGTAACCCTCACTCCTAGTACCAAGTTCAGCTATATTAAATACATTTTTTTAGCTAATGGCTTCAAAATTATTCCAAGTGGGTACTAGAGGAGTACATAGCAAAAAGCAAGTAATACTGCAAGGAAAAGGGAAAGTAAAGAAAAATAATATATAATGAGCTCCTACTGTATCATCTTCTTTTTCCCCCAAATAGCCTGTGAACTAAATATCATTATTCTCATCTCATAGATGTGAAACTAAAGCTAAAAAGTCAAATGATAGCCAAGTGCACACAACTTGAAAGTGGCAAGCCAAAAGTCAAAGATGGGTTTGACTCTAATACCTTTTTGCCTCTTTCTGTGGCCTTAGGCAGTACCATCTAGCTTTTGAATCACAAGTATTGGTTTCTCAGCTGGGAGAGAAGGGGGAATTCTATGATAGGCAGAGGAAACAGTATGAACAAATAGGTACTCACATACATGGGGCATCTGGGAAAATTTGAGTTGTCAACTATTGTTGGAGCATAGTCCCACCACCACGTCCGCTGGCGAATCAGGTGGACAGACTGGGGAATCTGTCGGTGTTCTAGAGCAGGACTTAGGGTAGAGGGTCGAATAACCCACTAAGCAGTTAGCCATGTTAGTATATATGTTACCAGAAGTGTTCTGGAGCAAGATGGAGCTATCAGCTCTCTCATCTTCAAAGGTAACCACTATTTTAACTTCTGAAATTTAGTTTCTGAAGTTTATATTAATGGAACCATGCAGTTATATTATGTCTGGTTTCTTTCAGCCAACATTATATCTGTGTGATTCCTCCATATTGTGTAAGTGAAAATAAAGTATGTCCACTTTCCCTTCCATTTTATGAATGTGCTACCCATTATTTATCCATTTATTATTATTTTATTGTGGTAAGAACACTTAACATAAGATATATCCTTTTAACAAATTTTAAGTGTATAATGTATTATTTCTCACTATAAGTACAATGGTGTACAGCAGATCTCTAGAGTTTATGCCTGTTGATTAATAACTCACCATTTCCCTTTCTATTCAGCCTCTGGTAAACACCATTCCAATCTTTATGAATTTAACAATTTTAGATACTTCATATAAGTGAAATCACAAAGTACTTGTCTTACTGTATCTAGTTTATTTCACTTACCATAATGTTCTCAAGATTCTTTCATGTTGTCATAAGTTGCAGAATTTTCTTTTTTTTAAGGTTGCATAGTATTCCATTCTATATATATATATACACACAACAAGTGTTCTTTTATTTATCCATTCTAATTCCATCTAGATTGCTTCCTGTTTGTAGTCATAGTAAGTAATACTGTTGTGAATTTCCAGTGTAGTTTTGATGTTTAGGTGTGTGTATTTCTCTTGGGTATACATCTAAGACTGAAATTATACTCCTACTAAAGGGCATAAGAGTTCTAGAACAATACCAACACATGGTATCCAAATCCACATCAACTATTAGTATTGATATTTTTAATTTAACCATTCTGGTCACTGGCTGATGTTAACTCATTAGAGTTTTAATTTTCATTTCCCTATTGACTAATGATGTTGAGTACCTTTTCATATATTTATTGAAAACTTGGATATTATATCTTATGACATGTCTATTCAAGTTTCTTGCTCTTTTTACTATTGTTACCTTTCTTATTAATTTGTAGGGTTTCTTTATTATACGCATTGCAAATTTTTTTTTCCTATTTATAGCTTACCTTTTCACTCTTTTATGGTAGCTTTTGATGAACAAAACTTCCTAATTTTAACATCATCCACTTTGTCAGTATTTGCTGATCTTTTCCTTTATGGTTAATATGCTTTGTAATACTGATTAAGAAATCATTGGATTTCTTTGGGAGGATAAATAAGAGGTGTTTCGAAGAATCAGGAGTCAATTAAGGACAGGATCAAAGCAGACACAGAAAAAGAACAAGTGAACAAGGGTAAGTCATGCACCTTTAAGTTCATGGTATGTGGATGTGTTGGGATTATTTAAGACTACAGAGTTGAAATGGACACTACATATTACTCAGATCCCTTCTGCCAAACAGGGCTCAGTCAAAGTTTCTTTGGAATGACCTAAGGAAAATGTGGCATATATATTCAGAGGCAATCTTGATATGAGGCTAATTGCGGCATACCCGGTTACCAGAGCGCTACTTTCACCATGTAGTCAGATTCCCCAGCTGAAGCTATAGGTCCTAGATGTAGAGCAGTGTGTATGTTAGCCAGGTTTGGCATGAAGAAATAAAAGATAACATAAATAAGCAGGGGTAAATATGGGGGGGGAATACTAAATGGTTGGTTCACTTGATGAATTATCTTAAAGAATCTTATGAATTACCCTCAAACAAGTGCAAATGTAAATGCCTGTACATTAGGGAAAACCATCTAGGGTTTCCCACGTGGTCTGTCTGCTTTGATGTATGGTATAGGTTTCTATATACTTTATATTGCTCCTTCCCTATTGGAGAGTATATTACTGAGGTTTTCCAGTTTTAAGATTCAAACCACCTTCTGAAGAAGAGATAGGAAGGGGAGAGGAATCTCTTTAATTGAAAAAAATCAACAAGCTTATGATTTCAGGCATGACTGGATTTAGGAATTCTAAGACAAACAACTGGGTCTCTCTCTCTCTTTCTCTCCTTGTTTCTAAAGTCTATGTATTTGTTAGCAATAGCTAATTCCTACTGTAACATACTGGTAATGAACACAAGTTCTAGATCCAGATTGTCTAACTTCAAGTCTCAGCTTTACCACTAGCTGTGAAACTCTGGGCAAGACATTTAGCCTCATTTACTTCATCTCTGGATTGGGGATGATAAACATTTACCCTGCCTCTAAAGGTTATCGTAGACTAAATGATTAGTTGTATGGTTAATTAACACATAGTAATTGTTCAATTAATATTATCTAGCCATATCTTGATTCTACTTTCCTCTGTATTAATTTCAATCTCAGATAGGCTCTCCTTAGGCAGGGTCTCCACACACAGTAGCAAAATTGTCACCAACAGCTCAAGATTTTTAATATTGGTTTAAATCTGTTGTAAAGAGAGATTTTTCTGCCCCCCAACAGTTTCAAATATAGCTCAGAAATTATCTTCATGTTTTCTATTGTTAGTTATCTATGGCCCAAGCACTGTGGCTAGACTAATGTGATTCTCCAACTGGATCACATAATCACTCCTGGATCAAAGCTGGGGGAAGATCAGTCCTAAACTAATAAAGTGAATTGGCAATGGAAAAGAAGCAATGCCTTAAAAAAAATCCAATGTCTTTACCATAAGAAAGGAGAACATGCTGGCCAAACTAAAACATTAAATGTCCAAGAGAAGCAGGGATCCTGTAGGTTTCCTGGAGCAGCTCATCCAAGTAACTATCAGGGCTTGTTCTTGGGAGGACAGGATATGGGGAAATAGAGATGGAAGCTTTGATGGCATGAATGTTGTGATTAGCTGAATGGGTAGAACAATACACTTTTGAAAATTACACTGTAGTAGATTATACCTTGGGTCTGCATAGTATACAGCATTGGAAATAATCTAAAACATAGTTGGTACAGTAATTGGTCTAAGATGGTGGATGATGCACAAATGGATACAGAGACATAGAACTTTGAGCAGTGACTGCTGCATGAGGAGAAATGGGCTCAATGATAGGATATCAGTGTTAGGCAGTTTTTCTGAACAAATCATATGACAATGACTAGAGTAACTGGAGATTCAGTAAAGAGAGTAAGGCCTGCCATTTTGGTAAATGCATCTACCTACCAAGATTGTGATGTGGCCTTTGAAAAGATTCAAGTATTTTACCAATCTAGGGTGATGATTTTGCAGATGGCCTAGGGGTTGGAGTGAATAAAGAAAGTCTTCCAGAATTTCCTAATCCCAAAGAGAGATACCTGAGTAGTGCTATAGTATAGGGCATTGTATTTATTTCTTTTTTCTTTTTTTTTAATTCAAAATTTAATTAGCCAACATATATTACATCATTAGTTTCAGATGTAAAGGTCAATAATTCATCAGTTGCATACAACACCCAGTGCTCATTACATCAGGTGCCCTCTTTAAAGTCCATCACTATATGGTGACTAACATAATTAAATAAATAAATAAATAAATAAATAAATAAATAAATAAATAAATAAAGCCCATCATTCAATTACCCCATCCCCCCACCCACCTAGGGCATTGTATTTAAAGAGAGAGCACTGAAATTTCTAAAAGTAACATCAGCATAAGAGTACAGTTAAGACTCATGTTGGTACTTCCTCATTTGAATGATGGAGCATGGTGTTTTTGTCTAGTTTAGGACCTGACTGGGGCTGTGTCTGGCTCACTACCAGACACTAAAAGGCATAATCTCCACTTGTTGTTTCTGCCTAATTGTCTCAGTTATTGTCAGTTGTGGCCAACTAGTGGACTCACAGTCTGGGCCAGCTTCCCAGTCAGCTCTCTCTTGAGGTCCTCCTGATCTAAGCCGTAAGTGTGGGCCAGTTTCAGGCCAGTTGCTGTTAGAACCTAAATTCTGCATTTACACTTTCCAAAACAGATGTGCTAAATGATCTGTTAGGGTAAGCTGGACATTTCAAACGTGGTCTAGAAGATGGCCAGAAACCCCCACACAATTCACCGATGGGAAATTGCCAGGTTATCTAAATAAAATTATGCATTTACCTATGCCTAATTAGCAAAAGACTAAAACTATTGCTTTTTAAGTTCCATATTCATTCACTAGAAAAATATTTATTTATTTTTAAATTTTATTCATTTATTTGAAAGAGAGAGAGAGCACCAGTGGGGGGTGAAGCAGAGGGGGAGGCAGAAGCAGACTCCCTGCTGAGCAGGGAGCAGAAAAATATTTACTGAGCACTTATTATGTGCCAGGAAACTTTTCTTAGGTGCTGGGAATGTTTCTGTGATTAGAGCAGATAAAAACTACTGCCCTCATCTAGCTTACATTCTAGTAAGGTAGGACAGACATTAAACATAGTAAGTAAAACGTACATTATGGAAGGGAATGCTATAATGTCTGAGATTTACTTTAAAATACACCAGAAATAAAAGTAGTGGGGGTATAGGTTAAATAATACTGGTAAGATATTGATAATTATTGAAGCTTAGTGATGGAAACATGGCAATTCATTATACCATTCATACACACACACAGCACATACACATAATTGTTTCTGACAAACACTATATAGAAAAGTAAAGCAGAATAGGAGAATAAGAAGTAGTTGGGGGTACAATTATAAACAGCATGGTCAGAGAAGGCCCGCATAAAGATGACAGCTGAGCAAAGATCATAGGGATAGGGTCACTCATTTATTCACTATTCTTAGACATACAAAAACAATGACATCTTTTCTTTTTCTACAACCTATCTGGTCTTCCCTGTGAGCCCCCACTTGCTTTTGGGAAGCAGGAAGGGAAAAAAAAAATCTAAACTTAATCCAGCCCAGGAAAACCTCAGCCTAATCTACTTGTTGCCTCAAAGGTGTAGAATGGGACACACTAATGAGGCAATGCGGAGACACAAACTTCTATTATCCATAGTGAACACAATCTTCTCAGTTAAACATAACACGTCTAAGGCACCTAAGTATTTTCTGTGCATGCAAGTCTGTACATTTTTTTGCCTAACCCAAGTTTATCATTTTTATGTTCTCATCTTTCTTCCACAATTTGTCTTCCCCTTACCTTCCAGTTGCTCCCTAATTTTTCCCCAAGGTGACAATAACTAGACCACAGATTGCTCTACCTCTGTTTAACAATTACTTCATTTTCTTATTGTATTTTCCTATTAAAATATCATGATCATGAAGAGGGACTCCATTGTTCAGGACATCAGGAGTGGGGCCTTATACAGCATAAGTTAGTTAGAGCCTGTTCTTTGGTCAAACTCCATTTGTGGTTTTTAGCTCATCCTGTGCTTATCATCATAAGAATGTAAACATTTTGCACTTGCCTCATCCTTATCTATTTTTCAGAGTGTCTTGGTGACCTTATACTTTCCCCTGAATTCAGTGACTTTATACATTTTGTTTTTTATAACCTACATTAATGTAATTCCATCCTCCAACAGAAGATATTTTCCTTCTGATCAATTCTACTGGACACCAAGAATTTGAATACTCTGATCCTTCTGATTCTCTCCCTTAAGCATTGCCCCAACCCCTGCCATTCCCCCCAGAAGCTGACTTAACCACTCTCCTTTTCCTAATTGAATCCTCCCTTCTGAAAAACCACTAGGCTAGTTTTTTTGTTTGTTTTTAACTCTGATCCCAGTTCAGTGCGTTGTGAATAGTGTATTAAAAAGAAATGAAATTGGGGCGCTTGGGTGGCTCAGTCGTTGGGCATCTGCCTTCGGCTCAGGTCATGATCCCGGGGTCCTGGGATCGAGCCCCGCATCAGGCTCCCTGCTCTGCGGGAGGCCTGCTTCTCCCTCTCCCACTCCCCCTGCTTGTGTTCCCTCTCTCGCTGTGTCTCTCTCTGTCAAATAAATAAATAAAATCTTTAAAAAAAAAAAAAGAAATGAAATTGTAGTGGATAAAGTATATCAAAATACATTGCAAGTAGTAAGAGTTTTTTATGTAACAGTTTTGTTTCAGCTATCATATTTATACTATATATTATACTATATATTATACTATATATATATATATATAATGAATATAATACATACATTTGAACTGGGTCATAACACAATGTTTCCTATTGTGGTTAGTGGGTGCCTTGAAAGCCCAGTAGCTATCAGTCCTAGCTTTTGATATGTTAAATGCAAGTAAAAGGAGTTTAGGAAAACCTTTTCACTCTCCAGGTTTGCAAGACAATTATCTTCCTAGAGAGGTCAAGAAAGTCAGCTTTTGAGTCTAAAGCTCATCAATGTTCTTTTTGGGGTAGCTTCTTTTGTACAATAGCCTCCAGCTCCTTTTGTGTAATAAGCCTCAAACCCAGGGGGAGGAAGGCTGCAAAAAAGCACTAAGTTGTATCAGTATTATATTACAAACTATCATCCTCTTAAATGAGCCTTGGGCTTCCATGTGGATTTGCAGTTCCTTAAGCAAGAAAGGCATTTTTTCTCATTGACCCCAAGACATGTCTGAAGAGATGAAGCCATGTTGGCTTGCAGATCCCTAGAACAGCTGTGTGAGAAGCTGCTGGTACCTGCAGGACAAGCAGTTTCTCTTTTTAATGAACTAGTTCAGCCAGGTGGGTGGGTATAAATATTATGGTCAGCATTCCCCTCCTTCACCCTCCCTTATTTTTGGGCTTCAACGGATGCATTTACCCACTAGAACACTAGAATATAAGGGTTTTTGTTGACAGCTATATCATTAGTAGCCAGAACAGCATCTAGCATATAGCGTGTGCTTAAAAAAAAAAAAAAAGTTCAAAAAAAATGCTGATTTAAAGTGTATTTTTGCATGTATCTTTAAGAAACGTATGTTCCTAGAATCAACAGTTAGCAGCAGAATGTCTATTGTCCCCACACAGGGATTAAGCTTTAAATTACCCTGGGTGGCAGACCTTCGAGCATGAGAATGACTATGGTAACTACATTACCTGCAGAGGTCCAGAATTAAAAAAAAAAGGCAAGTCAGAATCCCAAGATTCAAGAATTAAGAGCCAGAATTTACACACAAATGCCAAGTTTAGGAAGTGGAAACGATGGAATGAGGACTCAGGGTATGTATAAGAAATGAACCAAAAACAGGGAAGTGGGTCCAGAATGGTTTCTGCAAACACCACTGGGTAGTCTCTTATATAGGCCTATAGTTAAATGAGATGTGGTAAATTAGACTGATTAAAAGGTACAGGATTGAAAGCGAAAATGGGCAGATGGCTAAAGAAGTAAAATTGGATATATAGAGGGGCTTAGGGGCAAAAAAAAAAAAAAACGAAAAAAAGTGAGGGCCTGAATAAAGCAGAAGAAAAAGTAGATTTTAGACACATTTTTTATTAGAATCTTTAAGACTTGGTGACGAATTGTTAGTAAGCTCTTAAGGAAGAATAACAATGATTAAGGTAATCTACTTTGAGGAACTGGGAAGATAGTGATCGATCGTATTAAAAAGGAATGGAGACTATGGGGGAACAGTTTTGTTCACTTTATGAGTTTAGTTTTGAACATAATGAATTTGAATTGTCTGTAGAAAATTCAAGTTGAGAGGTCAAAAAGGCCTTTGGAAATTCTCATGTAGATCTCAGAAAAGAGATGAGAGTTGGAACTAAAGATTTAGGAATCCATTTGTAAGTACTAATGAATTTCACAGGAATAATTTGAATGTAAAGATTGCTCATGGAATCACAGAGAGAAAAGAGTGAAGCATGTAAGGATGAGGTAGTTTAACATTTAGGGATAAGTGGAAGATCATCCAATAAAAAGAATATAGATAAAATAGGAGCAGTGGTATTTCAGAAAATGAATTTGATATCCAAGACTTGTTTTCTTGTCCTTCACTCATGATTATGCCACATGTGATAGCTAAAATTAATCACCTCATTCAGATTTCTTCCTTTCTCTACCCTAGTTCCATATATACATATACGTATACTATTGCAGGGTGGGATCCTAGGAAACAGACCCTGAGATTCTGAGATCTGCATGTAGGAGGCCTGTTGGCAGTGGGGTTTCCTCTCAGAAACAAGCTCTTCAGGGAGCCATTAAGAGAAATAAGATTGGGCAGAGGGAGAATTTGAACCGTGATGCAGTTGTAACACAGGCCTCAGTTGACCCACGTGAGCTCTGAAGCCCACTCAGAGAAGTTACCCAGAGAGACAGAGGGAGTGTAAATTTGATGCAGGATCTTCTTTATATCGAGAGGAATTTCAAGAGAAGAATGTAGCTATAAGCAGTCAGCAGCCAACACTCTAGGTGGACGTAAGCATGGATGTCTCAGTCCTAAAGGGGCTGAAATAGGAGTGTCACAGCACAGCGTCCACTAAGATTCTTGTTTATATCTTGATAGGCGCACGCGTGTGTGTGTGCGTGTGTGTACGTGCATGTGCGCCTTTGTGTATTTAGTGATTCTCTGGTTCATCAGTGAGTGTATAATAAAAAATGATTACTGATGACAGAAGCATTTTGGTAATAGAGCAAATAGGTTGGTAAACTGACTGACTACACCTGCTGTTGTTGAGAAGCTACTAGTAAGAACAATTTTCCAACTCATATCCCAGAGGTGGAAACAGCATAAACCCGTGTGGGAAAACCAAGGTTGGGGGAGCTTATCTCTTCCCTAAGAGAAATAGTCAATAAAAACGTCTACTTTATGCCCTGACCTTTACAGTTTGCTCATGTTGTAGCATCAAATCGGGAACTGTGTTATATTACTTAGAGCTACCTATATGATAACAAATATAATTTTTGCCAGAAATTTTCAAAGCCTATCAAAGTTCCTGCTAAGAGTAATTTTTGACCAACATATAGATATAATGTGCTGTAATGATTTTTTTTTTGGAAGGGACTTACACTGTTTCTGCTTTGGTTCACTTGGACCTCTCAGCAGCACCCCAAGACAGGGAGGGCCAGACTCTGGCCAGGACTCTGGTGTCTGGAGGTTATGTGCACACAACCTATCTAGTGTTTCAGCTTTTGGGAAGGAGGGAGGCAGGAATGATAGTTCAGAGGAGGGAAGGCCCCAAATGCACCATGAGCAGGGCAATGCAGACTTCTCACTGGCTGAATAATAAGAAAAGCATCTAGTCGAGCAAAGCAATATAGACCTGGGATTTAATAGATAATGATTTTTATATATCATCCAAACTTAATACTGTAGTGCAAAGCAAGCTCAAGACTTTTATGCTTTGTAAAAATATGTTTCTGGGTTGTCTAAAATCCTCTTTGTAAAGAATTCAGATGTATAAAAATATTAACATACTAATAGAAATAGTCAATGAAAATGAGGAATAGGATCAGGAAGAGGCATCAGATTTATTTGTGAATGAAGATAATGTAAATTAATAATTTTTTTAAAGATTTTATTTTATTTTATTTTATTTTATTTATTTGAGAGAGAGAGAGTGAGACAGAGCATGAGAGCGGAGAGGGTCAGAGGGAGAAGCAGACACCCCACCGAGCGGGGAGCCCAATGTGGAACTCAATCCTGGGACTCCAGGATCATGACCCTAGCCGAAGGCAGCCGCCCAACCAACTGAGCCACCCAGGCACCTATAAGTTAATAATTTTTGACTCATTTTTTTGAACTATTAAGTAATTCTGGGGGTAAACCTGACCCTATTCAAGACTAAATTTCTTCAGATGTCTTCAGAATCCACTGCAAAAGTTCATAACTAGTTTCCATTTCATGGACACAACCTAAACAAATGGTTTGTTGTGGTATTAAGGACAAAATTAAATAAGTTCTGCCATCAAGTGGTCTGGTAGTCTTAGATGTATCACATAAGCTCTTTAGGCTTTCATCTTCTTACCTATAAAATGAGGGGGTTAGATAATTAGTAAGGAGCCTTCATGCTCTAAGAGATACATGAGAGGTTTAAATGATTCATTAGTAATGAATTTAAAGAGCACATAGCACATATTACCAAAGGAAGCATTTTAAAAGCAGAATTATAGGATTTTGCCTCTGAAATATATGTTAAGCTATAGAATTCTTGAAAGTAGTCTATTACTGCCCTCTCCTGTTAATTATATGGTGAAAATAAGAAATAAACCAGAAGACATGTGAAAGGTACTAAGAGGTATATGAAAGTATACACAATATCACTAGTCATTTGGGAAATGAAAATTATGATCACCATGAGATATCACCTCATGCCTGTTAGAATGGCCATCATCGAAAAAACAAGAAACAAGAAATGCTGGCATGGATGTGGAGAAAAGGAACACTTGTGCACTGTTGGTGGGATTATAAATTAGTACAGCCATTATGGAAAACAATATGGAGGATCCTCAACAAATTAAAAATAGAACTACCGTATGATGCAGCAATTCCACTTTTGGGTCTATATCTAAAGGTAATGAAAACAAACTAGAAAAGATATGTGCACTTCCATGTTCACAGCAGCATTATTTACAATAGCCAAGATATGGAAACAATCTAAGTGTCCATCAGTGGATGAGTGGATAAAGCAGTTACCCCCACCCAAACACACACAGCTGAGTATCACTCAGCCATTAAAAGCAAAACAAAACAAAACAAAACAACAAGGAAATCCTACCATTTGTTTTGTGACAACATAGATGAACTTTGAAGGCATTATGCTAAGTAAAATAAGTCAGATACAGAAAAATAAATACTGTATGATCTCACTTGTATGTGGAATCTTAAAAACAAAACCCAAAACCAAAACCAAAAACCAAAAACCCCAAACTCATAGAAAAAGAGATCAGACTTGTGGTTAACAGAGATTGGGGGAGGGGGAATTGGAGGAAAGTGGTCAAAAGATACAAACTTCTAGTTATAAGGCAAACACATATTAGGGCTGTAATGTACAACATGATGACTACAGCTAATACTACTGTATGATATATAGAAAAATTGTTACAGTAAATCCTAAGAATTCATCACAAGGAGAAATTTTTTTCTTTTTTTTTCCTTTTATTGTATCTATATGAGGAAATTGCTGTTAGCTACCTATTGTAATCATTTCAAAATATATGTAAATCAAACCATCATTCTGTATGCCTTAAACTTATACAATGATGTGTGTCAACTGGTTTTCAATAAAACTGGAAAAAAAGTAAAACAAATATGAAGCATTTTTATTTTAAACTAACTTATAAAATTCTTAACACCCCTCCCAGCAAAAATTCACTTACTCAGAAAGGAGGAAATATATTAAAATACTGCATTCAAATAGAAACCAAAAGAACAGTAGAATAGATCAACAAAATTGGAGCTCGTTCTTTGAAAGAATTAATAAGATTGATTAAACCCCTGGCCAGACTCATCAAAAAGAAAGGAGAAATGACCCAAATAAATAAAATCATGAATGAAAGAGGAGCGATCACAACCAACATCAAAGAAATACAAACAATTTTAAGAACATATTATGAGTAACTATATGCCAGCAAATTAGATAATCTGGAAGAAATGGATGCATTCCTAGAGATGTATAAACTACCAAAATTGAACCAGGAAGAAATAGAAAACCTGAACAGACCCATAACCACTAAGGAAATTGAAGCAGTTATCAAAAATCTCCCAAAACACAAGAGCCCAACGCCAGATGGCTTCCCAGGGTAATTCTACCAAACATTTAAAGAAGAATTAATACCTATTCTTCTGAAACTGTTCCAAAAATAGAAATGGAAGGAAAACTTCCAAACTCGTTTTATGAGGCCACCATTACCTTGATCCCAAAATCAGACAAAAACCCCATCAAAAAGGAGAATTACTGACCAATATCCCTGATGAACATGGATGCAAAAATTCTCACCAAAATACTAGCCAATAGGATCCAACAGTACATTAAAAGGATTCTTCACCATGACCAAGTGGGATTTATCCCTGGGCTACAAGGTTGGTTCAACAACCACAAATCAATCAGTGTGATACAATACATTAATAAAAGAAAGAACAAGAACCATATGATCCTCTCAATAGATGCAGAAAAAGAATTTGACAAAGTAGAGCATCCTTTCTTGATTAAAACTCTCCAGAGTATAGGTAGAGGGTACATACCTCAATATCATAAAAGTCATCTATGAAAAACCCAGAGCAAATATCATTCTCAATGGGGAAAAACTGAGACCTTTCCCCCTATGGTCAGGAACACGGCAGGGATGTCCACTATCACCACTGCTATTCAACATAGTACTAGAAGTCCTAGCCATAGCAATCAGACAACAAAAAGAAATAAAAGGCATCCTAATCGGCAAGGAAGAAGTCAAACTCTCACTCTTTGCAGATGATATGATACTTTATGTGGAAAACCCAAAAGACTCCACCCCAAAACTGCTAGAACTCATACAGGAATTCAGTAAAGTGGCAGGATATAAAATCAATGCACAGAAATCAGTGGCATTCCTATACACCAACAACAAGACAGAAGAAAGAGAAATTAAGGAGTTGATCCCATTTACAACTGCACCCAAAACCATAAGATACCTAGGAATAAATCTAACCAAAGAGGCAAAGAATCTGTACTCAGAAAACTATAAAATACTCATGAAAGAAATTAAGAAACAAAGAAATGGAAAAATGTTCCATGCTTATGGATTGGAAGAACAAATATTGTGAAGATGTCAATGCTACCTAGAGCAATCTACACATTTAATGCAATCCCTATCAAAATACCATCCACTTTTTTCAAAGAAATGGAACAAATAATCCTAAAATTTGTATGGAACCAGAAAAGACCCCGAATAGCCAGAGGAATGATGAAAAAGAAAAGCAAAGCTGGCGGCATCACAATTCCGGACTTCAAGCTCTATTACAAA
This sequence comes from Neomonachus schauinslandi, assembly GCF_002201575.2. Lineage (NCBI taxonomy): Eukaryota > Metazoa > Chordata > Mammalia > Carnivora > Phocidae > Neomonachus > Neomonachus schauinslandi. The sequence goes on along the minus strand of NC_058409.1, from coordinate 73,795,615 downwards.
GCTGTCATCATCAAGATAGTATGGTACTGGCACAAAAATAGACACATAGATCAATGGAACAGAATAGAGAGCCCAGAAATGGACCCTCAACTAATCTTCGACAAAGCAGGAAAGAATGTCCAATGGAAAAAAGACAGTCTCTTCAACAAATGGTGTTGGGAAAATTGGACAGCCACATGCAGAAGAATGAAACTGGACTGTTTCCTTACACCACACACAGAAATAGACTCAAAATGGTTGAAAGATCTAAATGTGAGACAGGAGTCCATCAAAATACTAAAGGAGAACACAGGCAGCAACCTCTTTGACCTCAGCCGCAGCAACTTCTTCCTAGAAACATCGCCAAAGGCAAGGGAAGCAAGGGCGAAAATGAACTATTGGGACTTCATAAAGATAAAAAGCTTTTGCACAGCAAAAGAAACAGTCAACAAAACCAAAAGACAACCGACAGAATGGGAGAAGATATTTGCAAATGACATATCAGATAAAGGGCTAGTATCCAAAATCTATAAAGAACTTATCAAACCCAACACCCAAAGAAGTGGGCAGAAGACATGAACAGACATTTCTGCAAAGAAGACATCCAAATGGCCAACAGACACATGAAAAAGTGCTCAACATCGCTCGGCATCAGGGAAATCCAAATCAAAACCTCAGTGAGATACCACCTCACACCAGCCAGAATGGCTAAAATTAACAAGTCAGGAAATGACAGATGTTGGCGAGGATGCAGAGAAAGGGGAACCCTCCTACACTGTTAGTGGGAATTCAAGCTGGTGCAGCCACTCTGGAAAACAGTATGGAGGTTCCTCAAAAAGTTGAAAACAGAGCTACCCTACAACCCAGCAACTGCACTACTGGGTATTTATCCTAAAGATACAAATGTAGTGATCCGAAGGGGTACGTGCACCCCGATGTTTATAGCAGCAATGTCCACAATAGCCAAACTATGGAAAGAGCCAAGATGTCTATCAACAGATGAATGGATAAAGAAGATGTGGTACATATATATATATTTATATATATATAATGGAATATTACGCAGCCATCAAAAAAACATGAAATTTTGCTATTTGCAACAATAATAGAACTAGAGGGTATTATCCTAAGTGAAATACGTCAATCAGAAAAAGACAAGTATCATATGATCTCACTGATATGAGGAATTCTTAATCTCAGGAAACAAACTGAGAGTTCCTAGAGTGGTGGGGGTGGGAGGGATGGGGTGGCTGAGTGATAGACACTGGGGAGGGTATGTGCTATGGTGAGTGCTGTGAATTGTGTAAGACTGATGAATCACAGACCTTTACCTCCGAAACAAACATTATATGTTAAAAAAAAAAAAAAAGAACATAGTAGGAAGGGAAAAATGAAGGATGGAAATCGGAGGGGGAGATGAACCATGAGAGACTCTGGACTCTGAGAAACAAACTGAGGGTTTTAGAGGGGAGGGGGATGGGGGGGATGTGTTAGCTCAGTGATGGGTATTAAGGAGGGCAGGTATTGAATGGAGCACTGGGTGTTATATGCAAACAATGAATCATGGAACACTACATCAAAAACTAATGATGTATTGTATGGTGACTAACATAACAAAATAAAATTTAAAAAAAGTATACTTATCACAATGAACACAGAGCAATGTATAGAATTGTTAGAATCACTATATAGTACACTTGAAACTAATATAATACTGTATATTAATTATACTGGAATTAAAAAAATAAATAAATTTTTAAAAATCCTCAGAAAAATACTGCATTCATGTTGAGTTAATCAAACATTATAAATTTTTATAGTTAATAAAAAAGCCCATGACTATCATTGCATTAATTGATCCAAGGAAATAATATACAACATATGAAGCATCATGAATTCATGTCATTAAATGTCACTGTAATACTTACAAAGCATAGGAACATTTTTAAATGTCATAAAGGAACACAGCTGATCTGGTCATTATTTTGCCTCTGAAAAAGCAGCAAGGAAATTTCTATTAAAAACATGCTTGCCAAAATCTCAAAGTTTAAGGGTATATCCCAAATATCTTTAATGTCTCCTGACAACTAATGTTGCTATTAGGTATTTTATTTAAATTTCCTGTTTTTATTTTGTATTGTTTTATTTTTTTGGTTCTTGTTGTTGTTTTATTCTGAACATCAGAAATCAACATTTTAAAATTGCAACATGAATTCCATTTCTTCTACGTTCAAAATGCAACATTTCATTCACTCAACAATTTTTTAAATTGGCATGTAACTCACATCCCATAAAATTCACTCCTTTAAAGTATACAATTCAGTGGTTTTTAGCTAAGTCACAAGGGACAACAACTATTTATTGAATGCCTACTATGTGCCAGGTTTCTGGTCAATTTGATATTCATGAACTAACAGAGTTTTCAAATTACAACATGAACATTCCTTATCTATGCCAGATAAATCAGGCAAGTTTGGAATAATTTTTAGTTCCTGACCAGAGATGAATTTAGCCAATGCAAAAAAATGAAATATGCTTCCAAAGTTAAAGATAATGCAGAGTTGCAGTTAAGAATTGTTTCCCCTTTGGCATAGTCTGGCTTGCTCGTGAACTTAGATTAAATCCCTGGTATCACCTGGATAGATGTGAAATGGTTTATAACCATGTAGAACTGGAGATCATAGAATTTTAGAGCTGAAAGGTGCCTTAGAGATCATCTACATCTTTTATCTTCACTGTGCAAATCAGGAAACCAAAGACCAGAGAAGGTTAATGACCAGTTCAAAGTCACAAACTCAGAGCCAAACTTTCAAATTCTTTCCTAGTGCTTGTTTCTCTATAACACTTTCCAAACTGTACTTCTCAGGGGCCCAGGATTCTTGGGAGGAGCCTACGGGATTTCGGAGATGAAAGAGGAGTGTCTGAGTCTAAGAGTCTCTGCAGCCCTCCCTAACTTCAATTCTAGCATCTCTACTTTTACTTCTTTGCATACATTTCTAAACAAGCTTTTGTTTAAAGATAGCTTCACAGGGCACCTGGGTGGCTCAGTTGGTTAAGCGACTGCTTTCAGCTCAGGTCATGATCCTGGAATCCCAGCATCAAGTCCCGCATCGGGCTCCCTGCTCGGCAGGGAGTCTGCTTCTCCCTCTGGCCCTCCCCCCTCTCATGCTCTCTCTCTATCTCATTCTCTCTCAAATAAATAAATAAAATCTTTAAAGATAGCTTCACTGCTAAGAAATAAATACATTTAAAATTTTGGAAATGCTCAACACCCAAGAAAACAAATAATCAAATTTAAAAATGGGTGGAAGACATGAATAGACATTTTTCCAAAGAAGACATACAGATGGCTAACAGACGCATGAAAAGATGTTCAACATCACTCATCATCAAGGAAATGCAAATAAAACCACAATGAAATATCACCTCACACCTATCAGAATCATTAAAAACAACAACAGAAGAAACAACAGGTGTTGGTGGGGATATGGAAAAAGGGGAACCCTCTTGCACTGTAGGAATGCAAACTGGTGCAGCCACTGTGGAAAACAGTATAAAGACTCCTCAAAAATTTAAAAATGGAACCATCCCCAAATCTAACAATTGCATTACTAGATATTTACCCAAAGAATATAAAAATACTAATTCAAAGGGATACATGCACCCCAATATTTATAGCAGCACTATCTACAATAGGCAAACTATGGAAACAGCCCAACAGCCCATCAACTGATGAATGGATAAAGAAGATATGGTGTGTGTGTGTGTGTGTGTGTGTATAATATGGAATATTATATGTATATATAATATGGAATATTATTCAGCCATAAAAAAGAAATCTCGCCATTTGCAACAACGTCAGTGGAGCCAGAGGGTATTATGCTAAGTGAAATAAGTCAGTCAGGGAAAGACAAATACTATATGATTTAAGGAATTTAAGAAACAAACAAATGAGTGAAGGGGGAAAAAAAGAGAGAGAGGTAAACCAAGAAACAGATCCTCAATTATAGAGAACAAATTGATGGTTACCAGAAGGGAGATGGGTGGGGAGATGGGTTAAATAGATAATAGGGATTAGGAATGCACTTGTTGTGATGAGCTCAGGATGATGAATGGAAGTATTAAATTACTATGTCATACATCTGAAACACTGTATGTTAACTGGAATTAAAATAAAAACTTAAAAAAAAATTCTGGAAATGGCTGAAGTACTCCATATTGTCCAGAGGAGGTATGCACCTATTACTGCACACAGTGTGAATATTCTGTGTAGAAAACTGCTCAACACCACCTAAACACTTAAGAGGTTTCTTAGTAAATGGTGTGTTTTAGGAATTTCTCCTTTTTCATGCTAGCAGAATTTAAAAATATATTGTACATATTTGAAAGTCTAAAAAGGAAAACATTTTTCATTTACTGACCTCATATTTAGGTACTGAAACTATAGAAAAGAAATATACATGTGGGTAGATGATTGTATTTATTAACTGAATGCAAATCTACATCAAAAAACAGATTTCTGACTATAGTTTCTGTAGTATTAATCTGAATTGAAAATAGATTAGCATCTTCCCAAGAACACTCGATTTTTAAAAGTACTTTTAAAGGTTTTAAAGTCTAATTATGCCTAAAGGAGTCATAAAAATGTTTTGCCTAATAGCCTACTCAAATACATACTCTAGTACTCAAGAGTACTAGAATAGTACTGCCAGTAATATAGTATTTATTTCCTAAGGGAACTGGTCTTCCAGGAGTACAAAGGCTGATCTGGCATCTGGAGTGCCCAACTGAATTTGGTGGTAAAAAGAGTGGGGTGCAGCCACTCAAGAGATCAATGCTCTTTGAAAATCATTTCAATAAGTGTTCTTCTGTAAACTTTGACACTTTCTTGAGTCACTTACTATATTAGTTTTCCCAAATGAAGTATCACAGATTGTGTGGCTTAGAAAATAGTTCAAGATCAAGGTGTCAGCAGGGTTGATTTCTTCTGGAGCCTCAATCCTTGGTTTGTTCGTGGCTGTTTTTTCCCTGAGTCCTCACATGGTCTTCCTTTTGTACCTGTTTCCAAATTTCTTTTTTAATGAACACCAGTCACATTGGATTAGCTTCATTACCTCTTTCAAAACCTTGTCTCCAAATGCAGTCACATTCTGAGGGATGGGGAGTTAGGATCAATATATGTATTTTGGGAAGACACAATTCAGTCCACAGCACTTACCATGAAGCAAGAAATACTGCTGGTCAATGTTTAGCAAGCAGCTCTTCAAAAAGGAAAAGCTCTGAATTGCAGCATTTGCTTATTTCTATGGTAAAAATTCTCCCACCATAGCCAATTTCAGGCTATCAGTGTGATATCTCCGAATGCAGATTTGGGGAGAGATATGCCACGGCACACCATTTTTTATTATTTCTACTGTAGCAATATATAGATGTAAATAACCTTAAGAGATCAGAAGTCAGCAGACTTTTCCGTATAGTGCCAGGTAATATTTCGATTTGCTCAACTCTTGCATGTAGCAAGAAAGCAGCCATGGGCAGCATGTAAACAGATGGGCATAACTGGGTTCCAGTAAAACTCCATTTTGCAGTTGGACTTTGCCTAATGATACAGACTTGGGAAGACGTAGTGTTGTAATTGCTTCTTCAGCAGCTTTCAATCAGCCCTCCATGTTTCAGCCTTCCTTCCCATCCCCTTGATCAAGTTCTTCAGCTACTAGTTGCTGGCACACCTACGCCTTTCCAGGCTAGATCAGCAGGACAGCCATGGAAGCGTACTACTTCTATCTCCCGTCAAGACAGAACTTGCAGTTCAGCTGCAATTAACACCATTAAGGGAACTGCCTCTACCTGCAGCATTTTCAAGTTTTGATACAGCATTCCAACTGAGGCCACCTCTCCTGCTCAGCCAATGACTGAGCATGGTGATGGTACTAGAGCCCTGCCATCTTTACCCAGTGTAGGATTTCCCCAACAGGCAATATTTGCTCCAGAGCTCCACACTGTGTTGGCTGAGCTTCTGTCAGATTTGAAACCTTTCTTTCCCAATCCTGCTTTCTCTCCCTTTATCTTTTTTCCAATAGACTTCCTGTACAACTAACTTTATGTCATCTTCTTCTTCTTGGAACACCCCAAATGAGACACTTGATCAAAGGAGTAGTCTGAGAAATCAGTAAGATGGGCTTTGGGAAACTGGATCAGGACCATCCCACTGTCAATGAACCTCACCACATGTGGTATCTGGGGCATGGATCGTCTCTGGTACAATGTGGGGGCCCAGTTATGAAAACATTCACCAGGTGTCACTAGGGAGATTATTCTGAAGCAGAGGAATGCCATGGCAGGGGCAATTCAAAAGTGTGTGTACGTGTATGAACAATAGATACAAGCTATTATTTGCTGGCTATTATTTAGTCGCACTGAGGCCTACAGAAGGTTAATGAAAACCAGAGAGCAGTTAACCAAGTGAAAACTCACTACTTTCCTAGTGGCTTCTAAAGACACCCTTACCTCCTGCCCTGAGAAAACAGAAAAAGCTTGAACACCAGGGAATATGGACAACTGCATGGATGCCCCCAAAGATTCTGGTCCTGAGAGACTCCGGTGAACACTCAGAGCCTACAGAAGTTGCTCAATTTCTGATTAAAAGCTAGCACTCCTGGGACTCCTGGGCAGCTCAGTTGATTAAGCAGTTAAGCGGTTAAGCATCTGCCTTCTCAGGGTCCTTGGGCTCCTTGCTCAGCAAGGAGCCTGCCGCTTCCCCTCCCTGGGCTCGCTCTCTCTCTCTCTCCCTCTCTCTCTGTCAAATAAATAAATAAAATCTTTTTTAAAAAATTAAAAAAAAAAAAAGCCAGCACTCCTCTCAGGCAGAGAGTCACTACAGTGAATGCTTCTGAACAAAAGAGGGCTCTCTAGGAAACTTAGCCCACCTTCTCTCATGGCTGCCACACCAATAACTAGGGTTAAGATACAGCCTAATCAGAATATGCTAGGCCTGCTCTATACTCCAAAGAAGCAGCAAGAACTAGTCAGCATATACTGACAGGAAACGGGAATACGTGGGCAGATTTTCAGAGTGCTTGATCAAGACAGCTAGAACATGAGAGCAGATAAGGGTAAGCTTATTGACTTGGTGGCATTCTTGGGATATGGAATTTCACACCCTGGCAGGGTCCCAGGGGATGGTGCAAATCTCCTGTTAGCATGGTTCCTAGAAGTCTAGAGAAAGTAATGGCCTATGCTGAGAGATGTAGAAATGCCTGAATTGCCTGGCAGACAGTGGAGGGAAAGATTTAAAAGATCAGAGAAGTAGATATATTATGTGAGGCCAGAAGCCCATATGGAAGATTATGTTGCATGAGAGGGATCAGAGGATACACTATTCACCAAAACTAATGGGCATGCCATGGTAAGAGAGGCACCACCCTCATGAAGAAGTTCAGTGACAGCTCACTTGTAAAGGCCAGAGCTTACTGTAGGTGATACTACCATAGAACTTGGCTTATTAATTGCAATGGGAATGATGGGGCCCAGAGGCATGGTAGATCCAGAAGACAGAACTTAATACCAGAGGTCAGCATAATCACAGTTATCCTAATGACTGACAAAATCAGCATGATGGCCAAGGGAGTTCAACCCGCAAAGAGTTGTGGAGATGTTTTCTAGAACTAAGCGTCCCTAGGAGAAAAAAAAAATGATGGCAGGCAACAAGGATCCTGCCTAACATATGTAATCAAGGAAAGGAAGAATGAATGAGGAGACAGAGCATGGTCACTACAGTAAGAAGTGTCAGGATCCCTTGCCCAGTTCCCAGATCGGAGCTAATTTTTAGACCCAGAAGCTGTAATCAGGTCCTAGAGGAAAGGACTCCACAACACTATGGCAAATATATATTGTAATGATTCTTCTAGTCCCTCCTGCAAAGGGACCTAGGCCATTTTCTCAGGTGACTGAACACTGAGGAAAAGGAAATATCCAGACATTTCAGGGAAAATTAGACATGGGGAGTGAGTTGACATTGATACTTAGAAACCAAGAGTATTATCTCGACCTCCCCATTAAGAATTGGAATACATAAAGGCCAGGTAATAAATGTAATCCTGGACAAATCTGGACTCATAGTGAGTACACTGGGTCCATGGAAACAACTAGTGCTCATTTCTTCAATCCCTAAAGGTTATAATTGCAACTGACATGCTTGGCAGTTGGAGTAATCCCCATATTGGGTTTTAGCTTTTAAGTAAAAGCTGATACAGTGGGGAAGACTAAATAGAAGTCTTGGACACTAATATCCAGTGTACTTCTGACCAAACAGCAACAACAACAAAACACTATATCATATTTTGGGTATGGATGGTGGAGATGAGTGCCACTCCAATCTACTGAAGGCCTGAATAGAACAAATAAGGCTAAGTAAGGGATAATTTTCTCTCTGCCTGACTGTTTTAGAGTTACGACATCAGTCTTCTCTTGCCTTTGGATTCAGACTCAGACTGGAACTTACATCATCAGCTCTTCTAGTTCTCAGGGCTTCGGACTGGAACTGTATCATTAGCTCTCCTGGGTCTCCAGCTTGTTAGGTGTAGGTCTTGGGTCTTCTTAGTAGTCTCTAAAGCATGAGCCAATTCCTTAAAATAAATCTCTTTTTATGTGTATCCTATTAGTCTGTTTCTCTTGAGAACCCTAATACATGGTCCCTATCCTAGGTCCCTATCATTTGTCTGCCCCCTGCAAAAACTGGATGAATCCTGGAGAATTACCATATACTACTGTAAGCCCAACCAAGTAGTTAGTAGCTTTGACTGCAGGCCAGATTTGGCCTGTCTGTTTACTAGAGCATATTAATATGGCTTCAGTGACCCGGTATATGATAAAGCAAACTGAGCACAGAATCTTCTGGATGTTTATGCTATTTTACTTTTTTTTTTTACAGCTGTTTCATAGATACCCTTATCTGAATATTCTTAGCCAGTTGACTTTCAGTTTTTCAAAATCATTCCACAGAATTTTCATAGAAACTATTGCCTTCTTAGTTCATCAGTTTATGTAATTTTTTTCAATTACATAACTGCAGCAATGAGTACAACTAGCATTAACAGGCTTAAAAGAATAAATACATAATTTAAAATATGCAATTCAACTTACAGAAGCAGAAATGTATGTTGCACTAGAGTAGCTTACCACATATAAGCATTTAAAAGGTCAGCATGTCGATGACAGCAGACAGTTTGTTTTACAGAGGGGATGGAGAGGGTGGGTTATTCATTCCAAGGAGTTACAGTGGATTGAAGATTAAGTGGAGCTCAGTTATGACTGTGTTTATACTCAGAAAGGACATGATCCTCCTCTCCTTCTTCCTAGTCCCATGTATGTGTATATGGTGGGAGGTGGCAGGGAGGGAAGGCAGTGGTAGGGAAATGTACTTTAGAACTTTCCAACACTAAACAGATCTGATCTTATCACTTCCCTGCTCCTAAACCATCATTAGTTCTCACGGCTCTCAAGATAAATATAAACTCCTTAAGGGCACCTGGGTGGCTCAGTCGGCTGAGCGTCTGCCTTCAGCTCAGGTCATGATCCCAGGGTCCTGGGATCAAGCCCCGCATCGTGCTCCTTGCTCAGCAGGAAGCCTGCTTCTGCCACTCCCCCTGCTTTTGCTCTCTCTCTCTGACAAATAAATAAATAAATAAATAAATAAATAAATAAATAAATAAATAAATAAATAAATAAAACCTTAAAAAAAATAAGAAAAATAAAAACTCAAAACTCCTTAAAAGTGGTGTGTCCCTTCACCAGCTCAGAGTCCCTATGTTTTCAGTCATATTTCTACCTTGTGCCCCTTCCCCCACCAATCCTCCTGTCATGCCACTCAGTCTAGAATTAATTTTTCCTTCTTTTTTTAAGGTGATACATAATTTTTACTAACCATACTGGTACATATTTAAGAGCAAAAGGGGACACTAACCAAATGAGACAATGGGAAAAAATATACAAACTGGGGTACTCAACAGACTTGTGATCCCCCTATTCATTATGGGCCCAATGATTTCCTCATTTCTGTGATCTCAGGGCCTAACACTCAGAGAATGCTCCAAAAATCTTGGTTGAAATTGATTATATATTCTATAACCCTCTCCTATTGCTGTTTTTATTTCCCTTTCCAACCTTGGTCACCAATAATACCGATAGAAACTTTGTGTGAATTATAAAATGTGCCCTTTCTTGCTGGTAGCAAATCCCAGAGTACATAGCAAGTGGACACAGGATGGATTTCAGCCACTACTTTCCCCTCACATGGGCACTTTTCTGTAGTAAAAAAATTACTCGATGTGTCTCCAACTATTTATCCCGTATAAAAATTAAGTGGTTGTGGAAGATCCTGAAATACTCCACTGAAATATATGTCAGATGACATTTGAAATCTGGATGAGAAAAGATGCAAAGTGAATTTGTAGTAAGGGGAGAAAAGTATCAAATGTTTATCTAGAATTTTATGCAGAGTGAACATGAGAGCACTGTGAAAATCTATTGGGGGGCAATAAATTTGCTTCACATTGAAACAGGAAAAGATTTTATAAGTGGAACATGGGGCCATAATATTATTTAGAGAAAACATACTATCAATATCAATCTAAGAAAAAGAAAAGCCGATATTCTTACTGCTCAGAAATGGGCCATATGTATAAAATGTCCATTTTGTTTTAAGAAATCTATCTTAACAAACAAACATTCAGTATTTTTTTTTTTTGGTTATTCAGTACCTCCCTAACATAGTACATATATTTTAGATATTACCCACTGGGGAATTAAAAAAAAAAAAAAAGACGAGGGGCCCCTGGGTGGCTCAGTTGGTTAAGCGTCTGCTCGTGTTGTGATCTCAGCGGTCCTGGGATCAAGCCTTGAGTCCTGCTCCCTGCTCAGCAGGGAGTCTGCTTCTCCCTCTCCCTCTGCCCCTCCCCCCACTCATTCTCTCTCTCTCAAATAAATTAAAAAAAGATGAAACTTCAAACTTCTTATCCTTAAGACCCTGACTTCCTTTCTATGTCCATTCTATGTACCCCACTCCTCTATTACCATTCTCTACATCTAGAACAACAAATACTTTGATTTTTAAACTGCCCATATTAAATAGTAATTAATCATTTTTTAAAATGGACTCAATTTAAAATTCTAAACTTGGGGGTGCTGGGTGGCTCAGTTGGTTAAGTGTCTGCGTTTGGCTCAGGTCATGATCCAGGGTCCTGGGATCTAGCCCTGCATCAGGCTCCCTGCTCCACGGAGAGCCTGCTTCTCCCTTTCCCCCTGCTTGTGCCCTCTCTCTCTCTGTCAGATAAATAAATAAAATATTTAAAAATATATATATATATATATATACTGAAAGCTATTTCTTCATTTATATATTTTAGATAATGTCTCTTCACTTGTTGTTAAGAGAAAGTAGGATTTTGTCAGATAGGATGCCTCAACTTCCAGGAATGCCAATCCCACCTCATTTAAGAAATAAGAACTGTGCTGATTTCCACAACTGGAAGCCCAGAGTTTATTGTGAACCTGCATCAACTTCATTCAGTGGCACTAGCTCCATTTCTCTGTGGTTCCCTCAGGTCTGTTATCCCTGGAATGATGTCCCCATCCTTAGACTGCCTCTCCTGTGTGGGCAAATGAACTGTAGCATTTCCTGGTCTCACGCTAATACAGCTGACATCCAAAGGAAGAGAGAGGTTCATTCTTTGATTTTTCACATTAGAATAAAGAAAATCTCTTTTTCTGAATATCTAGACAAATCCCTTATAGATCCTTTTTTTTTTAAAGATTTTATTTATTTATTAGAGAGAGAGAGAGCACAAGCAGGGGGAGAAGCAGGCAGAGGGAGAAGCAGACTCCCCACCAAGCAGGGAGCCCGACACGGGACTCGATCCCAGGACCCTGGGATCATGACCTGAGCCGAAGGCAGACGCCTAATGGACTGAGCCACCCAGGCATCCCCTCCTTACAGATCTTTACTACAAATTGGGTCATATGTTCATTCCTGAGCCATTCCCTATAACCTAGGGAATGCCATGGATTTATTGGCTCAGAACTGCCCATCCACAGATTTATTAGATTGGCAAGGGCAATCGGATTGCACTAATCAGTTTAATCAGGCTGACCTCTAGAGTGGTCTACATGGCCACTATGCAATGGGGAAAAGGTGGAATGGATGTTGGACAAACAATGCCAATTTCTCCTGTAGGCATTTAGCACTCACATACCACATCCACCCATACCACTCCAAGAGAATCACATCACCATATTTAGGTAAATCACACTTAACTTCATGATAACCATGAAAAAAGCTGGCAATAGGGTACTATAATTTTATTTCCTTTCTGTAGAACATTTATGTTTTACCTGTAATTTTTGATTGCTTTTAAAAATTCTACAAAATCTACTTTTAACATATCCCTAACTTTTCCAAATGTTTCATCCGATCAATTTACCAGGGAGCTTACCTTTTAGTAGGGGGGAAAACAAGAGGCAAGTAAGACAAGTAAAATGCGGTAAACGTAAATCCTAATCACTATATTTATGAAGAAAATAAACAAGGGAACTAGAAAAAGTAACTGAGGAAAGCCTCGTTAGAGAATGCTGTTTCGAGGGCCTCTCTGAGGAGGTGACATCTGACCTGAGACCTAAAGGATGACGAATAGCCTGCATGAGAAGAGCTGAGAGAAGCATTCCAGGCCTAGAAACAACCAGAGCAAAAGCCTGTGAGTGGAAAAGAATTTGTCAGGCTTGTGGACAGAAAGGAGGCCAAGTGACTGGGACAGAATGAGTAGGGGGGAGAATGGTGGGGTAACACTGCAGAGTTAGACTGAAGTCAGGTCATACAGGCTCTTGGAAGACCATAGAGAGAAGGCTGGATTTCTCTGAAAGGGTGTGAAACAGCGGAGCAATAGGATTTGCTTTATGTTTTTAAAGACACCCCCTGGATCCTTTGTTAAGAGTTGATTTAAGAGGAGGGTGGGGGATGGTGCCAAAATGGAAGTGTGAGAATCAGCAGGATACTGGCTGCCACACTCTTCCTCTAGCAGTTCTACTAGACTGCACTCTTCAGCCTATGTTTTTTTTTAAAAAGAAGCTTGAATTGTTTTGAAAATGTTCAATCAGCTTTATTTATTAATGACTAGATGTTCATTTAACTACTAAGACCCAGAGAACAACAAACTTCGACAAAGTACTTGTACTTATTTCTCTTATTCACTTATTGCAGATGAATCATGTAGGCTCACCTACCATCTCCTCTGGAAGTTTTGTTAGTGACATATATAAAATGATAATTTCATGTAACTTTTACTTACATTCCTCTAATTAAAGTGGTCTTAATTCATCAAGGAGAAAAATAGGTGATCCACAATAATAACTAATATTAAGAAACCACAAAATCAAATTGATTTTTAATTTTTTTAAAAATAAAGCATTTATACCTTATTATGTGATGCCAAATCCCTAAATACTTCACATTTCAGGTTGAAAAATTAAGATCTATGGAGAATTTAAAATATGAAAATAGAGAAGCTTCTAGCTAAATGAGCACTTTTACTTCCTCAGTGTTAATACAAAAATTAGTATAAACAAACAAATAATTAGTATGTGAGTGCTCACTCCACTGAACTCAAATTAGATTCCTTGCTGTGTCGTAAACATAATAAGTACCCTCTAGCCTTAGGGCTTTTGTCCTCGCTCTTCCTTCTACATAGAATGCCCCTGTCCCTGCCGAATATCTGCAAGTGTCTCTTCTTCACTTTATTCAGTTTTTGGCTCACATGTCTATGACCTTATCAGAAAAGCTCTCTGTGAACTTGTTTAAAATACCATCCCCATCACCCTCTATGTAAATATGTAAAATACATATTTTTTCTTCATAGCGCTTACCACTACCAGATATAACATATGTTTACTTTCTGGCCCCCCATACAGGAATATAAATTCAAAAAAAAAAAAGGCAGAGACTTGGCTTTCTTGTCAATTGTTGTATCTCAAACATCTAAAACAAATAGCACAATACATAGATGTTTCACATACAGTTGTTGAATAGAATGTGTCCTTATCAAATTAGGAACTACATTCTTAGCATTAAATGAGTCTAGGCTGTCTTAAATTAATAATGACTCAACTATATTCTTTTCAGCTGAAGACTTTCTTTGCCCCTGTATAGTGAATCTCAGGGTCAGGATTAGGGGCATGTCCTTCTTGTCTCCAGGAATATAAACTCCTTTGAAGCTGGTATGATCAGCTCGATCAAGCTGGTCAAGTCCTGTACAGCTGTTCACTTCCAGTCATTCTTTTATTTATTGACAACATTATTTTCTGGTTTACTATCATATTTCCCCTTTCCAACACTATATGTGGTCATTCTCAGTGACTTTCAAAATATATGTAGATGACCCATCCAATAGCATAGTCTTCCAGTTCTTTTCTGTTACAGTGTTTTTGTTTTTGTTTTTAAATCTGTAGCATTTCTTTCTTAGGATTTCCATCTCTCAGCTCACATTGCCCATCTGTTCCTGCATGCTGCCTACTTTATCCATTATTGTTCAGAGTATATTAGTCATTGTTGTTTTAAACTCCTTGACTGATAATTCCCAACAACTCTGTCATGTCTCGTTCTGATGCTTACTGTCTCTTCAAATTGTGGGGGTTTTTTTGCTTCTTGATATACCTGGACATTTTTTTCTTGATAGTTGGACATAATGTACTGGATAAAAGGAATTGCTGTAAATTGGCCTTTAGTGATGTGGTGTTGAGGTGGTGGAAGAGAAGCATCCTTTAGTCCTGTGATTAAATTTCCATCATTTAGTGAGCCCATGTCTCTAGACTGTGAACCTCAGAAGTGTTTCTCAGATTTTTTTCTGTCCCCCTGTGGTGGGACAGCATAACTAGAGTGGATAGGAGTTGGATATTTCCCTTCCCCTAGGTCAATTAGGCTTTGAAAATAGCCCAGCAGGAAGAACAGAATGGTCTGGAATATTTCTGAATGGCTCTTTTCCCCTCTTCCTGCAGAAAGCACAAGGGGATTTGTGTCAGATATTTATTGTGGGAACCTAGTCAAGCTCTTGGAGGTAAATCTCACAATATTTGTGAATCTCACCCTTCTATGACTGGGTCCCCTGAAGTTTTTAACTCAGAGTTGTTTACACAAATCCTCCAGAAATTCATCAATTACAGTTCAGATTTTCCTAATCTGGTCTTGTTCCCACAGTGTTTTCTGCTCGTCTCTGCTCAGGTAAACCATGACTCTGTGTATTCGCTTGTCTTGCCAATCTTGGGAGCAGAGGTCTGTCCTGTGTTGTCTCCCTTCTCTTACTGATCCAAGAAGAGTTTCTGATTTTACAGTCTGCTAGCATAGAGGGGAGACTTCCAAGCTCCTTACCATGGAACTGGAAAAGACTGACTTCTTTAACCTTCATCATCTCCACAGACCACCACCAACCTCAACTCATATCCTGGACTAACCCTGGACCATGTAAGCACTGATAACTGTACTACCTGTGAAATATCAATTTTGAAGATCCTATTTGGTCCACCCACCACCTCCTATCTGTCCAGCTCACTTTAGCTTGGCAGTAAGTCTTTAGCTTCTTACAAGACCTCCAGTTCATTGATACTCCCCTCCACTCCCACTACTTTTTAATCATCTGTATTCACTCCCACATTTACCCAGCTTGGAATTCATGTTTCATCATATAATCATTCCTTCTGAAGTACAATCAAGTGCCTTGGCTCCCATCTCCCTCTGTTGAACTCATTTCACAAAATCTCAAACCTGCTTGAATTCAAGTATTTGTTCCTTTGTGCAGAGACCCAAGCAACTTAATAAAGAAATAATACAATTAGCTGACTCATTTCTCTTTCAATTCATGACCACAGACCACAAACGAACACCTAAGCCAACCTGGCTGTCCTTCTATGCTTCCCTAGGAAGTTCATCTTTACATTCTCTGAAGTAGAAATGTCATATTTTTTTTTTCCTGTTACCTCAGACTCCTTCATTCTCCTCATTTTCAGCTGATGATCCTACTCCCTATGTAACTCATTGTGAATACAGAAATCATCAGAGAAGATTTACTTCATTTTCATTCCAATAGATATCCAAACCTCTCTGCATCTGTACTCATCTTCTCAGCCTTCTTTTCTGTTAAAATTGAAATAGTATTATTTTCCCTATCAGGGGCAATTGTAACTCTTGACACCTATATTTTCTCTTCTTCTCAGTTTTGCTTCTTCAGTTATTACATTTGTCTACTACACATCATCAAATTTTCATTCTCTGCTTATTATTCATGCCAGTCTACCAACAGACTTCAGTATTTTCAACTAAAAAGAAACACTTCATTGACTTATTCCATCTATTACCACACACCTCTCTAACCTTTTCACAGCAAAGGTTTGTTTTTTTTAACGTTTTATTTATTTATGTGTCAGAGAGAGAGAGAGCGCACGCACAAGCATGGGGAACGGCAGGCAAAGGGAGAAGCAGGCTCCCCGCTGAGCAAGGAGCCTAATGCGGGACTCGAACCCTGGACCCTGGGATCATGACCTGGGCTGAAGGCAGAAGCTTAACCCACTGAGGCACCCAGGCGTCCTGACAGCAAAGGTTTATACACACACACACACACACACACACACACACACACACCAATTTTTATTTAAAAATTATATAGAATGTTTATGGAAAAAAAAATATTTCCCTCTCCCAGCCCTCTCCACTCTCAAATACCTTCAACATTTCTAGCTCTTTGATATTTATCTCCACATTTCCAAACAATATACTTGTTTGTTATTTATTGATATATTTAGATACTAATGTATAGCAAATGATGACTGCAACTCAATTGTCATCACTCTTACATCCCAAATTAATCTAAATTCCATCTTCTCTACATTTCAAAGCTACTCCTCTAATCCTAACAGCTATTGTATATTAGAATAGCTTTTTATGTGGAGAGCTAGAGAGAGCCGCTTTCACTTTTCCTACTATTATCCATTTTCTACATAGCAGCTACAACAATCTTTTAGAAAGTAAATCAGATTATGCTATTCTTTGGGGTAAAGCCTTTCAATAGCATCTTCTTGTGTTTGGAATTAAACCCCAGTGCTTTTCATAGACCACAAGGCTCTGGTTCAAAGGAGGTTCCCTGAATGTTTTTTTGACATCCAATATCAACTTAACTTTTCATACACTGTGCTTCAGCTATACTTGCCTCCTTTGGTTCTTCACATATAACAAACCCCTTCTTACCTTAGGGTCTTTGCACTTATTCTCCTTCCTGCTCTTCCCATGGTTCTTCCTACAATAGGCACAACCTCATTCTACCAGTTACAGCTTGAAGAAGTCTTCTCTGACCACTCCATTGCTCTTTCCATTTGTCTCCTTTTTACTTTCTCTGACATTACTTCACCTTTCCCCTACAAAACCCATCCCAATTTGTAACCTTATTTCCTTAATGATCTCTCTTCTTTCCCTCCTCCAAAGTAGAATGGCAACTCCAAGTGAGAAAGCCCCTTGTCCATCTTAACATGTTTTCCATGCCCCTACCCCAAGGATAGGCATATAAAAAGCACCCAAGAAATACTTGAATTAATTCTGCAATATGTGGACTAAATATAAATTAAACTAGTTTAACTAAATTATATATTATATCCAGCAAGAGTGTGATAGTAAATAATAGACCCCTGAAATCTTATAAGGCATGAGCTAATGGACCCACTTCCTAGTCAGTTATTAGGAAATCTGGCTGCACCCAATTTGGATTCTCTTTTACAATCTTCCAGGGCCACTCCTGACAAAGGACACTAAGGTTCTTCATTTGGGGCAATGGTACCCACTTCTGGCTGGTGCAGATTCTTTTGTACTGGAGAATGAGAGGTGCTTGAGGGGTTGAAATAGTCTGTGGTCTGAGTCTATTTTGGGGTTTATGACATGCAACTGCCTTACTGTGGAGGACTGCCTGCGAATTTTCTTTTAGGGAGATTTGTTTTGTATTTAGCTAATGCTGAAGAACGTAGTGGGTCAGGTTTCTCCTTAAGTTGTCAATTCTTCTGAACTTCTGTTTCTTAGCAACAGCTGGGACTCTGTCCATCCTCATTGTCCTCTGCTTTAGCGTCAAAGCAAACAAGAGGAAAAGTGCACGGCAGCTTGCAGTTTGCCATTTAGTAATATTCCCAGACACATAGTGCATTCCAATCTTAGTAGCTATTGATAGACAATGTAAAGGATCATCACACTTTTGTGAAGGGATGAGCAGTGAAAAATGTTTTGGAGGGAACTGAGAAATTGGAATGTCTTGATATCATTTTGCTTCTTCTTTTTTTTTTTTTTTTTTTTTTTTTTTTTTTTTTTAAAATTTT